>NW_021319523.1:754655-755904 GCF_001605985.2 Dendrobium catenatum | reverse complement strand
CAGGAAAGTAGAAAATTTTCTAAGTCCTAATCGTCCAGGACGAATTTAATATTCGTCCCGGGACGAACGTCTCTGGATTCTCACCTTGCACAGTTCGTCCAGACGAAAATTATGGTTCGTACCGGAACGAAGCTCTCTGTATGAGATCGTACAGGACGAAATTAATTTTTGTCCCTAGACGAAACTCTCTGTATGCAATCGTACAGGACGAATTTAATTTTTGTCCCTGGACGAAAGGCTCTGTATAAAATCGTCCCAGGACGAAACCTGTTCGTCCCAGGACGAACTGAACCAACTTACGTTAGTTGGTTACGTACTGTAGAATTTTGGGAACCGACCTATGTAATAACCGCTTCGTACCGGACGAACATAGTTTGTACGGGACGATGAGCTTGTACGAACATAGTTCATACCAATATACATTAGGATCGTTTCCGACACTTTAAGTAAAATCGTCCAGGACGATCCACGATCGTACGGGATGATCCACTGCGTACAGAATTGAAAACTTACACTTTTTGGACAGTTTTTCTTGTCTTTTATATATATACTTCAAATTATACTGCCACCCAATCTTTTTGCTCATTGATCTTCATGCCTATTGGAAGAAGCGTAAAGGAGAGAGTGAGAGAGAGCAGTCAAAAAAGGATTTCTACCACTGGAGCTTGAAGGCTTTGCATTGTGTTCAAATGTAATATTTCCTACTTGTGATTTGAGATTACTTCACTCTTTTTCTTTCTTCATTCTAGATTTCTTGGGAAGAGAACTGTCAAGGAGATCCGGTTCTCTGCCGACACTAGGAGAGTGCGAAAAGGCGAAGGGTTCTCTGCCCACACTAGGAGAGTGGGAAATGATGAAGGGTTCTCTGCCCACACTAGGAGAGTGTGAAAAGACGAAGGGTTCTCTCCCCACACTAAGAGAGTGTAAAAGGACGACGATTCTCTGCCAACACAAGGGAAAGTGTAAAAGGACGTCGGTTCTCTGCCGCACCGGATAGTGGTGAAAAGAGTATTTGTAAAGGCTTCTCCGCCTTGCTGTGGGTGCAAAAGGAGAGACACTATTGGTATTAGTGCAATACTCAGAGGGTGCCTCTAGGGAGTGGATGTAGGTCTGGTTTAGATCGAACCACTATAAATCGTTTGTTTTTTTATTTTACTGTTTTTTATTTTCTGCTTTTAATTTTATGTTTTAAAAATTTGTGTTTGAAAAACTTTTTATAAAAAATTCATTAAAGTTTAATTTCGGTTAA
>NW_021319523.1:671404-754543 GCF_001605985.2 Dendrobium catenatum | reverse complement strand
CCTATTGACTAGACCCAACATTTGATTTCACCACAAACTATTTTTATTATTATGAGCTTTTCCTTTTGATACTCTAAGCACATTTTTCACAAAATTTTTAATATCACTAGCTACTATTTCTACATAACATTAGCTTCCTTATGCATAGATAAAATCTTAAGATCTAGAATCTCACTCTAAAAAATAATTTCGTTAATATTCTTTAAAAGCCCCATCTAACCCTTGAATAAAATTTTATTTTATTTTTTATATTCTTCCCTTTCATCTTAATGTCCAAAACTAATAAGTAATGTTGGGTGCATAAACATTCACTCAAAATGACTTTACAATCTAAATGATCTCTTTTTTCTTATAAGAAAGTAATCAATCGATGTTTTACTATATCCATTATTCTAAGTGATTAGATATTCATATATTTTCTTAAATAAGATAATAGTAATAGCAAAGTCATAAGCTATAGAAAAATCTAATATGGTATTACTACCTTCATTAATTACTCTAAAATCATAGCTATCATGAACGCTGTTAAAATTATCTACTTCTTAAATCTCTTCCAATAAAAACTTCTTTTCAATAGGAACCTTTTGTATTAATTCTTCTAAGTCATTTGAAAATTTTAGTTTTAAAAATATATTCAGACCTATTTGAGGAGCATAAGCACTTTTAATATTAATAATCATAGCATCAACAATAATCTTTACGGTTATAATTCTATCTTCAATTTTATTAATTTTTACAATATTATCTTTCAAAAAGGAGGTATCTATAAAGCAAGAAGTCATAATCCTTCAAGGCCCAAGAATTTTACCACTATACCTAATAAGCCATTCAGGAAGATTCGACAGTCCAAAAAATTGTAGAACAAGCTCTAGTGCTCTACTGTATGACCCAGAAGCTGTGGCTCTCATCCATTTTTTAGGTTTTCAGAAACAATCAAAATACAATTAAATGCTAGACGGTCTCTTAAAATTAATTCTAAGGGGCATGAATAAAATCAACCATTTTTTATTAAAATTATTCATTTTAAATCCATTTCATTATTTTTAAAAAATTTTGATGAATGATAAGAATAAAGTAATATTATTCTTCCACAAAAAAAAAAAAAAAAAACATTTTTCCTTTCTTGAAAAGTATTTTGTCCCCCTTATAACTATTTTTGCTCTTCAAAAATCCTGTTGAGGGTGCAAATCTAGTAGTTTTTTGTCAATCAAATTCTCTTGGCATTCTTAAATCGAAGAGAGGTTTCACTGTAAATAAACCAAGGCAAATCTAGCATTTCTTTACTAATTTCAAGAAATTCAAGGCAAATTTGGGAAGTTGTTACTCTATAAATATCAAATCCTTTATTCTCTTTGCAAATCATTCCAGCTTCATTGCAATGTACTTAAAACACCAAGAGGATTTATTGATTCAAGACAAAAAGGTTCTTGAGCATTGGGACATAGTTTCTTGGAATAAAAATCATTTCAAGCTCTCAAAAGCTTGTAAGCTTTCATTCATAAATTGGATTATAAAAAATCTTATTTTAAACTTATGTTATATTTGATTACTTACAGAGTTTTCATAAAAATCTAAATTCTAAATTCTATTGTTTATAAGAAATCCTTAGTCCTAATGCAGAAAAAAAAAAAAAAAAAAAAAAAAAAAAAACTTGCAAGCTCGGTGGAGGGCATCCAATTCCTTAATGAGGACATTTATGCCAATTATGAATTTATTTTTGAATTGAGAAAAATGATATTTTAGGAATTCAGAATATTTTTATTTAATTTGGTGTGTAAAGATACAACAATGGTTAATATTTTCTTATAATTTTTTTCTGGATATTTTTAAATCTTTTATGTCATAAATTATTAATTTTTTTATAGTATGTAATTGATCAACAAAGTTGATAAGGTCATGAATGTCTGAATAAACTTTAATAATATGCAATTCATCATTTCATGTCCTTCAACTTCATTTCTTACACCTTCAGAATTTCCCTCTGTGTACTGCTCATTTTGTGAATTACGCTGCATGCAAGGCACTGAGGGGGTTGATATGTTGTGCTTGTGTATAATTACTTTTGTCGCAATATGGATGTTCGCAAACACTTTGTCTAGGTTCAACTCTTGGAAGCTGCCGTGTCGAATAACTAGGTCGCTCCCATAAACTAAGACATCCATCTAAATCATCTTCAACATTTCTCGGAATATCTCTTACACTAGCCATAAAGGATTCAGATGTGCGAGTGGGCCTAATACATAAAAGTTAAATTAGGTTTAAGGATAAGTTCATTCAAACGGTTATGAAATACAATGGTTGAAACTCATATGTAAGCTTCAGCCGGTGGGACAACAGCATCGATGGGTGTAATTTGCTCAACCTCCACATATACGACAACAGTTTGTGTTCTAGCCTCCATCAACATGTACTCACAGACCTCATCATCAGTGTCATGAATCGCGCAAAATCCACCATTATCTCGAAGACGACATGTGAGGTTAATAGTGGTTGATGTTGAATTTATCCTTAGTGCACGCATAATTTTTTGTTTTATCATTTCAAGCGAAATATTTTCATCGATAAGGAGTGGTTTAATCCTCTCGCCGATATAATTTGGTGTGAATTCGCCCGAAATACGTAACTCTCAATCGAAATACAGCATCAATCGAGACATACTACCAAGATAAGAAAAAACATGTAATTACTTTGTTTATGTTATAAAGTTTATATTCACCAATACAATACAAATCTCTAATCATATCTCAATGAATTTTTAATGACCTATGTCATATACAAATTTAATTAATACACCATTATTTAGATAAGACATCTATTTACTCAATATCTTAACTTAGTATTTGTGAACTACTAATTTTGTGTGTTTACATCTAGGTATGAACTACTTAGCTTACTTGTTCTCACAATATATCCTCACAAAAATAACCTAATTACTATAAAATTTTCATTCAAGCAAAATCATGTACATCTTATTATTCTAATTATTTATTAATCTTATCATTTTCATTTAAGATTATTATATCAACATAATTTTTAAATATATTAAACTTGAATCAAAATAATTATCTATTTTAAATTGCAATATGTATTATTCTTTTAATTGTACTATGACCCAAAGTATTAATTAGCTATATATAAATTAAATAAAGTACTGGTTTTCTATAAGTTAATGTAGCTACATATATTTGTGGGAGTGGGCCTATTACACAAAATTCAAATGAGGAGTAAGGACATGTTCGTTCAGAGATTTATGAAATCTAATGTTTTAGTCTTATCTCAACTTATTGAGTTATATAGGATCCACCATAAATTATATTGTTATCAATCATTACTTATTTCCTATAATAAAATTAGATAATTAGTTATAAATTAATTATTTAATAACTCAATTACTCATAGTAATATAAAGCAACTTTGATTACTCTGAATTACTTATTTTAATTATGCATAATAAATGTACATGGATTGAGCAAAAACATATAAGCTAAAGTGTGAGCCTTTTTTTTAGCTAAGCTAGACTTACGGCCCAACTATAATTCTTACAAAATTTTTTAAACTATGATTAAATCAATTAATTACTTTCTCATTATTTTATGCTTCAAATATTTTAATTAATATTCCTCCATTGATCACACACAATTTATTTAATTACATGAGATAAACTGAATTTATAATTTCAATTTTCCGAATGTTTTATTTTTTAACTTAATGGTTGGCGTTAATAAATTTGAAATATCATATTACAAAATAAAACATGATGAGTTTTAGCAATAATTAAGTATTTATTAATAATTCAGTGATTGATCTAAATATTTTTGGAGAATAATTATACTATAAGAAGTATATGAGATATTATATCCTTTCATATATATTTCATGATCATATATGTAGTATTAAATTTTATTCTATGTTAATAACAAATTTTTGCCAGTGAACATTACTAAACCATGCATGATAATGTGTAAATAATGTTTTAGTGCTGTTAAATAACTTTGTCAAATTGGAAACGGAAAAAAAAAAAATTCAATTTTTAAATAATTACAATTGGGTGAGGTATCTTAATTTTGAATCAAAATAACTTATTTTTAAACGATTTCTGTTATTTAATTTTTCATTCCAGTTAACATTAAATATTAATTTGAATTGCCGAAAGTTAATGGTAATGCATTAATTAATGATTTAGAGATAGGTAGGTAGTACTAATTTAAATAATATAAAATTTAAAAATTTATTAATATTGAAAAATTATTTTTTGGCCAACCTTAAAAAATATTTGATTCTTGGCTGTGAGATGCCCGTAAAAAAACATATAATATATATTCCATTTCCTCTATAATAATTTCAAAGACTATGAGAGAAAAAACTTTTTATATTATATGTGCAAAATCAATAGTTACATAAATATATACTCAATACTTCTTACTTATTTACATATATATAATAACTAAATTTTAATATTTAGTTAAATAACCGTACAATTTATAAAGCACATAAAAAACGAAATAATATTATTTCTTATTAAGTTAAATTTATCTATTAAGGCATCAATATCAAAACTTAAATATTAAAATTTGTACAAAAGTTAAGAAGATTCTTTAGAAATGAATTACAAAATCATCTCAATTAAATCATAATCTAAAAGTCGTCCCAAACGATGACTATATGTCATGCCTAATTATAATTAAATGATTATTAACTATTTTTTCATATTAAACACAATTTAATAGCTAGTTTTTTTCCATTTAAGCTATAAATACATTAATTCAAGCTGCTTATCAGTCTTTTAAGACTGCGATCCGAACGAATCTACAGCCTCTTAATTTAGATGATGTTTATTCTTTACTTTGCAGTGAGGAAACAAATCTCCTTAATGAAGCTGTTTGAGAACTACAGTCAGTAAATATTTCTGAATCTCCTGTTGCTCTCTCTGCTTTACGCTGACGTGGTGGACGAACTTCTTCTGGTCGTGGTTCTAGGGGACGATCAACTCCTGGCGTTTCTCGGGGTAGAGGCAGCCGGTATAACACTCGGATTGAATGTCAAATATGTG
Organism: Dendrobium catenatum; assembly: GCF_001605985.2. Lineage (NCBI taxonomy): Eukaryota > Viridiplantae > Streptophyta > Magnoliopsida > Asparagales > Orchidaceae > Dendrobium > Dendrobium catenatum. The sequence goes on along the minus strand of NW_021319523.1, from coordinate 749,493 downwards.
GTAAATCTGGCCATTCTGCTGTGAAGTGCTGGCATCGCACAAATCTGTCTTATTCTTCACCACCGTCTTCTGCATTGGTGGCTGAATCGACTGATAGTAACTCCCAGACAGCTGATTGGATTATTGATTCAGGGTCTACTTCTCATTTAACCAATGATTCCACTCGTTTGGCTTCACCACAACGATACTTGGGTTCACAACAAATACAGGTTGGTAATAATCAATCTGTACCCATAGCTAATACCGGTCATGGACTCTTACCTACTCCGCAACGTAAGCTTATTCTATCTCCTCTTCTTCATGTTCCTAAAGTCTCACATAATCTTCTCTCTGTTCATCGGTTAACAGTTGACAATGCTTGTTCTGTTTCCTTTCATTCAAATGGTTATTATATAAAGGATCTGAAGACTGATTAGCAGATCCTTTCGGGACCTTGTCGTAATGGTTTATATCCCATTTCAGTGTCGCCTCCTTCAAATCATTCTACTGCTATTCTTGTTGCCACCTCAACTGATGCTAACGTCTGGCATTCTCATCTCGACCATCCACATTCAGCTGTTTTATCAAACATAGCTAAATCTGATCCATCGTTATGTATTTCTGTTTCGTTTACTGTTTGTCATCCTTGTCAAATGGCTAAAAGCCATAAGTTGCCTTTTTCTTCTTCTACTACTAGATGTAATTCTCCATTTGAGCTTATAGTGTCTGATGTATGGGGACCTTTTCCCATTTATTCCATCAATGGATTTCGTTATTATGTGCTATTTCTGGATGAATATACTCGTTTTTCTTGGGTTTTTCCACTGTTAAATAAATCTGAGACGTTTTCTAAGTTTATTTTGTTTAAAACTATGGTGGAAAAACAATTTGACACATCTATTAAAATTTTTCGTTCTGATGGTGGCGGTGAATACTCTAGCAATTCTTTCAAAAACTTCTTAACTTCTGTAGGTATTATCCAGCAGTATAGCTGTCCGTATACACCTGAGCAAAATGGACTAGCTGAGCGTAAGCATCGGCATATCGTTGAAACCGCTCGCACCCTCCTTCTTCAAGCCAATCTACCTCCCATATTCTGGGTCGATGCAATTCTTACCTCAACCTATCTTATCAATCGTCTGCCTTCAACCACCACAAATTCTAAGTCTCCGTATCAACTTCTCTATAAACGTCCCCCGTCTTACTCTCATTTAAAAATTTTTGGATGTCTATGTTATCCTTGGCTTGCTCATTCTGCTTCCCACAAATTACTTGCAAAATCAACAGCTTGTGTTTTTCTTGGTTACATCTCTGCTCACAAAGGTTATCGGTGTTATCACCTTACTCTTCACAAATTCCTGGTTTCTCGACATGTTAACTTCATTGAAAATATTTTTCCTTATCTTCACAATTCCTCGCCTACCGTCAAATCAGCTCCTACACCTCCTCTACCACCTCTAACTCTTGTTCCGTGTTCTGTAAACTCCACTTCATCTTCTTCCTCTCTACCCATAGCTGCAAACTGCCCTTCATCCCATTTAACTTCTCCCACCACTTCTACACTTTCAGTTTCTCCATTACCAAATTTATCTCCCAGTCCTTCTCTACTTCCCGAAACCACTACTCAAGCTCCACCACCAAATCTGTCTCCACCTCCCCATGCTACTGGGCATCACATGGTAACTCGTTCCAAGACCGGATCATTAAAACCCAAGCAACCATTCACATTGCTTCATAAAACTGAGTCAATTTCAGATCCCACATGTTAATCTGCTGCTGTTAAACTACAATGCTGGAGGACAGCTATGTCACCTGAATTTCAGGCACTTCAGTCTCAAGGTACTTGGTCCTTGTTCCGCCACCAGTGGATAAAACCATCTTAGGTTGTAAATGGATTTGCAAGACCAAGTTTAACAGTGATGGTTCTATCGCCCGTCACAAAGCTCGTCTTTTGGCTCAAGGTTATAATCAGGAATATGGTGTAGATTACACCGAAACCTTTAGTCCGGTGGCAAAGATGCCCACTGTGCGTCTTTTTATAACAACAGCAGTTCATCAACATTGGTCCATTACCCAACTTGATATTTCAAATGCTTTCTTACATAGCGATTTAAATGAGGCAGTTTATATGCAACAACCTCCAGGATACAAGGATCCTCAACTCCCTGACTTGGTGTGTTTGCTACGGAAAGCTATTTATGGTCTTAAACAGTCACCTAGACAGTGGTTTACGAAGCTTACATCTCATTTACAGTCACTTGGTTTTCGACACAGTACATCTGATCCGTCCCTTTTAATCTATCAACAAAATTCTGATTTCATCTATTTTTTGGTATATGTAGATGACTTGTTGGTTACTGGCAACAATTCTTCTTGCATTTCTGCATTACTCTCCAATCTTAAAAGCCATTTCCAGCTTCGAAATCTGGACAGCTTAAACCATTTTCTTGGGTTACAAGCGGTAGCTATTCTCACAGGTTTTCTACTGCAGCAAACTACATATGCTACCGACATTATCCGCAGAGCAGGTTTTGAAAATGCTAAATCGGTGGTCACTCCGTTTCCACTTAAACAAATTTCAGATTCTACAAACGAAGTTCCCTTTGATAATCCGGAATTATATCGTCATTTGGTAGATCACTACAATATTTAACTATTACCAGGCCAGATATTTCATTTGTAGTGAATAAGCTCTGTCAATTCATGCATAATCCTTTGCTTAAGCATTTTCAGTCGCTTAAACACTTGCTTTGGTATGTTCATGGAGAGAGACATCTTGGTCTACCAATTACCTGCTCATATACTGCTTTAGCTGCCTATTCAGATTCGGATTGGGCTGGAGATCAAATTGATAGAAAGTCTACCACCGGATTCTGTATCTTTCTAGGTGATACTCTCCACCGAAGCTGAGTATCGTGCTCTTGCAACTGCTGCAACTGATATCATCTGGATATGTCGGCTTGTTCATGAATTTGGATTTTCTATAAATTCTCCTACTCCACTATATTGTGACAATGTGTCGCCATTGCGCTTGCTCACAATCCCGTCTTTCATGCTCGTACAAAACATATTGAAGTTGACTATCATTTTATCCGGAATTGTATTAAATCTCAAGCCATTACAGTTCATCATATCAATTCGCAGGATCAGATTGCAGATATTTTCACTAAAGTATTGTCTAAACTCTGATTCACTTATCTTCGTCACAAGCTAACAGTTTCCTCGCCACCATTAGCTTGCGGGGGCATGTTAAAGGATACAAATGAAATCATTAAAAAGTAACCGGCTGCTCAAGGTTCCACTACGACTGACAAAGTCATTTTCACCTTTTGGTACTTTACATCTCCACCGTTCATATGTAAAGAACGGAGAGGAAATTTCAATATATATTTCCATCTTCTTCCTGTAGAAAACAGAGAGGTTAATGAAGAAATACTGAAAGCCATTTTAACCTCTATACCTTTCTACCTTCTCTCTGTTATTGCTTTGTCTACAGGTATCAAGGTAGCGTAAAGTTCAACAGTGCATACACAGAAAAAAAATTACAATAACCCAAACATTAGAACATCAGCTTAAAAAAAAAATTTTATCAACACCTGCATATTATAATTTCTACAAACATTATTACAACTAAATATATTAGATAAAATAAACTAATCAAACTAAAAAAAATTAACGTACCTGCTCTTCTTCTAAATACCAAAATCTTTCAGCTGAATGAACTGAGATGTGCGTTTCCTCCTAGCCTTCATGTGTTATTTATAGCCGCTCTCCGCTCTTCTCCCCAACCACCCAAATTCAATTCGCTCAATTAATTCCACACCAAGACGCGTATATAACGGATCTGGTCGGGCGTAACGACAAACATTTTCGAAATTTCTGCAATCTCGTGAGCTGGCAGCATTGGATACCGTATAATGCGCCAAAATAAAAAGCATTTTCTATAGAATGCGCCTAAACGTTCTGCGCATTCTATATAATGCGCCTAAATGTTCGGCGCATTCTATAAAATGCGCCTAAACATTCAGCGAATTCAATGAATGCGCTATTATGTTCGGCGCATTCTGTGAATGCGCCAATCCGTTTGGCAAATCTGCTCCTTTTTAAATTTTATCACAACCACGCTGTTTTTGCTAAATTGGACAACAAATACGCTTGTTCCTAAAAAATGGCCTAATTTCTTTTAATTGCTTGTGACTCAAAGCCAAATCAATTACAAAGCTTGATGAGGCTATAAGGAAATCAAATTGGTTGAAATAAAATCACTATTTTTATTTCATTTTAGTTTTTTTATTGGTTATAGATTGAGTTTGAATTTCCGAAATCTATAATTTATTATTATTTTTTCTTCAATTAATATGATTTCTAAGAGGTATCATGCATTCTATTGTACATATTGGCTTGCAGTCGATCTTTGTAAGAGAGTACATAGGTTGTAAATTTCTCCTCTTGTAAGGTGGAGAAAGGGAGAATATATTAATCTCGTAACATTTTAATTTACTTATTTGAGCTATTCTTTGCATTGCTAACTCAATTTCTTGTATTTTTTTTTTATATATTTAATCATGTTAAATCACACTTATGATCATTATTTGTTTTTATTCCATGTTTTTAACTTAACTAGCTTGCTTTTTATTCAAATATTTAGTTTTAAAGTATTCAAACATTTTTAAAAAACATTAAATTAACCCCTCCCCCACCGTGCCCTGTCCCATCTACAATATCACTCAGTACTAACAATTAGTGTTTGATACTTTAGAATTGGTAAGATTGATGGTGCATAACTCAGAGGAACTTCTAAGAGACCCACACTATAACATAAATAATCACTCTTTAGGTCGACAATAGCTTTTCTCTTCTTAATGAGAGTCAATTTTGCATGGGTTTTAGATTTTTTTAGCTATTCTCTTCATGATACTTATGCTTTGGGTGAAAATTGATCTCGACACTACTAGCTAGTTAGATACTATTAAAATGTTGGTTAGAATTGCACCATCAAATAGTTAAGAATCACACTTCCACTTAGAATATGCTTTGGTTGCCTTAGTGGGTCTTTGGTTCCTTGGTACAAAGATGTACCGTGGAAACACTAAATATAATAATAAGTATGATAGTAGATCAAGATAAAGTAATTAAGTGATGGAGGTAGAATTTAAGTTTAGGGAACATCCTTCACCTTGTTCTTCCTCAAATTTCTTATAAGTTATTGCATGAAAAGTTTTTGAAAGGGCTTCACTAGAGTGGAAGACAATGCCTTATTCCTTTGGGCTCAAGAGGACTTAGTATATAGAGAGGGATGAAGAAGAAGGCATTCTCTTTCTTGGAAATGTGAGAAAAAGGTCATCCCCATTTATTTGAGCTAAGATGGTGACATTTGACAACAAAATGGGATCAATTTATAATTTGTGTGGCAAGGGGACTAATCAAAGTAAGCTCAAAATGGAAAATGCATGCCAAATGTTTGGGAAAAATTGTATAGTTAACGAATCATCATCAAGCCCTAATAGCATATTGCTCACCTCATATGAAAAGTTAATTTGGGCTTTGCATTTTATGAAGTTGCATTCAGTGTGCAGTTACACCTTACTGATAGGTTAATGAGATGTTAACGATGAGTTATTAAATCCAATCATTATAAATTAAAACTTAGCTTTCATATTAAACATTTTAACAAATTTCTATTGTTATTTAATTGATTAATACTTGTCTGAGTAGACTACATATAACCTATGTTTGTCCAGGTAGCCTAGAATTGCCTGATGATTGATAGAAAAGATTGAGAGTTGACTTATATTTGATTGAGTAGATTTAATTATCTTTAAGCTAAGAGATGTAAGGAGATGATTCATGAAGCACTTCTGTGTTACGACTTGAGCTCACGAGTTTTATGTTTTTGATGATAACAAACATCTTTATATCTCATAGTATTTTTTATTCTATATTTGTTTGTGTGTATACTAACATTTTAGGAATACCATGCAACATCAAACAAAGAATCAGAGCTCAAGATTGGATTGAATAATATTATGTTGTAAAGGTTCTGTAATATTCATTGATGTAATTTTGATTTCTTGTGTCAAGTCCAGTAAGAGAGTATGCTTGCTTGGTGACCATGCACACACACACTCAAGAGAGTGAGATCTAATCAAATCCAAAAGATCAAATTTTGAAGTAATCATACTAGATGATTTTGAATCGTCTAGGATGATCCTGTATGATCATGGAAAACATTCGCCAATGCTAATTTAGGTAAGATTTTAAGATTTAATTTTTGTTCTAATCATCCCGAAAGATCTTGATCGTCTAGGACGGTCAATACAAATCATGCCTAAATTGATCCTATGATTAGGGGATTAATTATGGTTAAAATTTTCTATATGATTGTCTTGGATGATCTGTATATCGTACATGATGATATTTGCCGACATACTTGATTTTCCTAAATTGTCCCAGCCAAATTCCTTTTAATCATCCCGGACAATCCATAATATAATCCTGGATGATCTATACAATTTTGCACTCATCATCCTGCACTATTTTAATATCGTCCGAGACTGTTAGGTCAAATTCTGCACATCGTATTGGACGATCCTGTGACCGTCTAGGATAATTTTTGGTGCTGAAATTGACTTTTTAGGGTTTTCTGAAGCCCTCTTTTTAAGCACATCGTACAGGACGTTCATGCGATCATCCTGGATGATATGTGGCATCGAAATTGAGTTTTTATAGTTTTTAAAAGTGCTCTTTTTAGGCACATCGTACAAGACAATTCTGCGATCGTCTTGGATGATTTTTGTCACCAAGAATATTTTTTAGAGTTTTTTAAAACCCTCTACTTAAGCTTTGTCAAGGAACTTGATATGTGTCTTTGTCATCAATTGAGGCTTTTCTTCTTCTGAAGAAAACTTAAAGAGATAGCTTGAAAGGGAGAGAGGAAAGGGTGGAGTTTGAGAGAGGGAGAAGATCCTTGGAGGGGGTATCAAGGGAGTATGGAGGGGGTTTCACATGGTTGCTCCGGTAAGCTTGGGCCTTAGTACCATTAGATTCAAGGCTCATCTAGAGGGAAGTTTTAGGAAGAAGAAGATCTCTTTGGTGTCAAAGGACCCGGCTACTCCGCTGCATCGGGGATGGTGGATGTGCTTTTGTAAGTGCTTCTCCGCCTAGTTATGGAGGCTAAAAGAGAGACACTGAGTTTAGTGTGATACTTGGAGGGTGTCTCCGAGGAGTGGATGTAGGTCAAGATTTAACCGAACCAATATAAATCTGGGGTGTTCTTTCCTTTATTATTTATGCATTTAATTTTCGTACTTTAATATTTTTTTTGGTAAATTTTGGTTTGGTTTGAGTTTATGTTTTGATTGAAATTCTTTTTAAAACACCAATTCACCTCCCCCCCTCCCTCCTCTTGGTTAGCCTTGGGCTAGTTCATAAGGGCTTAACATCCCTAACGAACTTTCAAGTGGTATCAAAGCGGGATTCATAAAAATGAGTTTTTGAGAACTTTTGAATTTTATCCATGGCTAATTTTTGTAATCGTAATATTGCGGAAGATTATTAAATCACCATATCATCTTTATTTAAAAATATTACTTTTGATTTTTGAAAATTTTGCATGTCTACTTTCTTGTAATTAATTGATTACCGAATGGGCAAATGATTTTAACTGGTTATTCTGTACCGTCATGTGTAATAGATGGAATTAAAACTGATATTTCTTTTAATCAATAGAGTAGGGAAGAATAAATCAATGCTCAATTAAATGCTAAAATATTAAACTATTTTTTCTGTGCTTTAAATTATGAAGATTGTATGTTTATTTTTACGTGCACTACTGGCAAGAAAATTTGGGATAAATTACATACTATATACGAAGGCATGTGAAATCAAGCAATCCAGGTTGAATAGTTTAATGCATGATTATAAACTATTTTACATGAAACCTTATGAGATGTTCTTAGACATGTATACTAGGTTTATTCAAATTATGACATTATAACATGCTTTAGGTAAAGAATTATCAAACTTTGAAAAAGCCAATAAAATTATACGCTGTTTATTTAATAAGTTTGATACTAAAGTTGTTGCTATTTATGAATAATTTTTTTTAATAAATATACTATTGATAATTTAATTAGCTCACTCATTGCCTACGAGCAAAATTCGAGCCAAAGATTTTTGGATGCAGGTGAAACGATAGTGCTAAACACTGAAAATATGAAAAAAAAGAGGCTTAGTTGATGACGAATGTGATGACTTATGAAGCAAATTGGAAATCCCACTAAAGCATAAGAATCAACAAAAGTGGAATAAAGATAAAAAAGGTAAGAATGTTAAGATTTCTTCTGACATTATTTGCTTTGGATGTAGAAAACCTGGACATATGAAAAATCAGTGCCCTAATTTGAGAACTCTTACTACAAAAAAAAGTGTAAAGCTAAGCAAATTATAAAAAGGGCAAAATAATAAAAAGAAAAATTTTCTGGGCAAACCTAGTTTCTAAATCATCAGACCATGAGCAAGATGATGTTTAAAATCTTATTTATGTGTTTATTTATTTATGTATGCAAGTTTTTGTTTGTTGTATTTTTTATGTTTTCTATGGATTTATTTTATTTTATTTTATTATTTTAGTTACGTTAAAATTTTAAATTTATCTTTACTTTTTTTGTGAAGTTCTCTCTAATCAACACACATATATCACATTTGTTGTTTCCTATATACTTTAGAAAACTAATTTTTTTAAAGATCATTTTTCTAAAAAAATGAAAAATTTACCTCTTATTTTTCTTGAATTCTTATATAAGTTGTGGTTGACTTCTCCAAAAACAATCAAAGAAAAGAAACTCAAGATTTTGTCTTTCTATCTCTTTTCTTAAAGAGGTTATTCTACTTTAGATTCAAAATCTTCATCATATTACAAATTGAATTTTAAAATTGAACTTTTTTCATCTCCCTATATTTTGTCTATTGCATAGGAATATTTTTCAAGTTGTTGAATACACCTCATAATTTTCTTAATCAAGTAGTTTTTTTTATTAATAGAATGGGTTTGCTTTAGTTTTTAAAATTTTAGAAAGGTGACACTTTTGATTGAAAAAAAAGTGGCCAATGATGTCAAATCAAAAGATACGCAATGACGCAAAATTGAGAAAGATACACAAAGTGTATCAAAAATTAAAAGATGCATAAAGTGCACTAAATAACTGACAAGAGGCATAAAATGAACCCACAAAAAGTAAGTTTACCTTTCTTGTACTTCTTAAAGCTTAAGAAACCCCTAGATTTTTTTGTTACTTATTGAGCTTGAAATCATGATTCTTGATTCACCAAATTTTGCATTAATCTTCTATTAGATATGTTCTATAAAATGAGTTTTGAAAAAATTAGTGTTTCTTTTTCTAATTTGTTCCTCGATTTAGATATTGGATTAAAAAGTTTTTGAGCTTTTAAAAGAACTTAAGCTTAGATTAACAATTTCTGAATTTCTAATCTTTCTGGGTTATGCATTGTCAATATATTTCTTACTATATTTTTGAATAAAATCAAGATGTAACTTTCTAATTTTAAGAATATTTAATTTTTTTCACTAAATCAGTTATCATTTTATTTTTTATTTTTTTTTATTCTGATTATTTCCGCCCCTCCTCTTTTTGATGATGTCAAAGAAGAAGAACATGCTATTTTTTATATTTGTTTTATTTTACTTGTTTTATTTAAAATAAAAAATTAAAACAAAAAAGAAATATTTATTTTCTCTGTTATTAATTTTTTATCTTAGTGAGACGAAGTTTAGAAGAAAATACTTTTAGTTTGCAACTTCACCAATAAAGTTCCATCATCAAAAAGGGGGAGATTGTTGCAACTTGAGCTCACGAGTTTTAGGTTTTTGATGATAACAAACATCTTTATATCTCATAGTATTTCTTATTCTATATTTATTTGTGTGTATACTAATATTTTAGGAATATCATACAACATCAAACAAAGAATCAAAGCTCAAGAATGGGTTGAACAATGTTATATTATAAAGGATATGTAATATTCATTGATGTAATTTTGATTTCCTGAGTCAAGTCCTGTAAGGGAGTATGCTTGCTTGGAGACCATGCACACACACTCAAGGGAGTGAGATCTAATCAAATCCAGAAGATCAAGTTTTCAACTAATTGTATAAGATGATTTTGGATCATTTAAGATGATCCTTTATGATCTTGGAAAATAATTGTTAATGCTAATTTAGGGAATATTTTAAGATTTAATTGTATTCTAATCATCCCGGACAATCTTGATTATCTAGGACAATCAATAAAAATCATGTCTAAATTGATCATGTGATTAGGGGATTAATTATGGTTAAAATTTTTAATTCGATCGTCCTGGACGATCTATATATCATACAGGATGATGTTTACCGACATACTTGATTTTCCTAAATCGTTCAAGCTGAAATAACATAATTTTTCTTCTAATCATCCTAGATGATCCACAATATCTTCCTGGATGATCTGTAATATTTTGCACTGATCATCTTGTACTATCCTAATATCATATGGGATAATCAGGTCAAATTTTGCACATCGTAAAGGATGATCCTGTGATCGTCCAGGACAATTTTTGTCATTGGAATTAAGTTTTTAGTGTTTTCTGAAGCCCTCTTTTTAAGCACATCGTACTAGACGATCCTGCGATCGTCCTGGATGATATGTGGCACTGAAATTGAGTTTTTAGGGTTTTCAAAAGCATTTTTTTTAGACACATCATACAAGATGATCCTACGATCGTCCTGGATGATTTTTTGCCACCAAGAATATTTTTTAAGTTTTTTTAAAGCCCTTTATTTAAGTTTTGTCAAGGCACTTTATATGTGTCTTTAGCAGCCATTGAGGCTTCATTTCTTCTAGAGAAAACTTGAAGAGAGAGCATAAAAGGGATAGAGGAAAGGGTGGAGTTTGAGAGAGGGAGAAGATCCTTGGAGGGGGTTTCAAGGGAGTGTGGAGGGGGTTTCACACGGTTGCTTTGGCAAGCTTGCGCCTTAGTACCATTGGATTCAATGAAGTTTTGGTAAGAAGAAGATCTCTTTGGTGTTAAAGAACCCAGCTACTCCGCTGCACCGAGGAAGGTGGAAGTGATTTTGTAAGGGTTTCTTTGCCTAGCTGTGGGGGTTAAAGAAGAGATACTGAGTTTAGTCCAATACTTATAGGGTGTCTCCGAGGAGTGGACATATGTTAAGGTTTGACTGAAGCACTATAAATCTGGTGTGTAATTTCTGCACTTTGATTTTCTTTATGGTGAATTTTGGTTTGATTTGAGTTTATGTTTTGATTGAGAAATTTTTTTAAAATACCAATTCACCCCCCTCTCCGTCTCGGTTAGCCTTGGGATAGTTCATAAGAGCTTAATATCCCTAATGAACTTTCATTCTGGGCCTTCCTTGGCTGTAGTCTCTCCTAAGAGCATTGATGTAGACATCTTTTTTATAAAATAGACTATGTTAGGCCTATGAATATCAAAATCAATATTGAATCAAAGACTTTTTTAATAGACAAATATTATTTGTTTCCTAATTTTGCCTATTTTTTTGTTCAAGAAAAAATTATGCCATAATATATTGATACAAAATGAATCAAAATGTGCTTTAAAGTCACATGTTTTGGGCTAAGATCTATTTTGTATAATATATATTGATTGCACTAATAGTAGCACAAATCAGATGGTTGTGAGGATCATCATTATTTATTTTGCATTTGAATACTTGATATAATTCTTCTTATTTGTACTTGTTTACATACACAATTAATATTATTTTCTTTTTTATTATTATTTTATATTTATCATCTTATCATTAGCCAAACGAGATCTCATATGGCTTCTACTAGACCCATATTTATTTGGGGGTGACACCTTGATCCTAATCATAAAATTTAATTATAATAATAGAGCAAGCGAAAAGAGAGACGGGTAAGTAAGGAGAAGAGTTCTGAATTTTATTACTCCGTATGAATAGTAAAATTGACTTGAAGTCTAGAAAATATCTTTAAATATCATATTAATATGACTACATGAGATGATACACCAAATGAATAATAATTTAATGCATGATTTGAGTGTTATTAACACATGGATAGGAGTCTGTGGCTACACATGGATAGTTGTATTTTATGTAACCCTGAAACATATCAAATAAGGGTCTCTGATGAGTGAATCTGGCAAGTACCTTCGGTTAGTGTCATCAGTTTACGACTAACTGCGTAGGCTGAGATGTTAGTTAGATAAGTGTAGATTTTACTAAGTTGTAATAGGGGTTGTTTAATAAAATATGATGTTAAAATATACAAAAGAGGTCAATCTAATCCCCTTTGGAATTTTATTTAAAATTTTTAGACAGTTTTTGAGATTTTTTATCGTAAAATGATGTTAACCTGTCTAGTAGATGTCAGTCTAATTCCCCTAGGATTGATTATAGTTAAAATGAGGTAGATAACTCATGTATCAAAGATGAGGATTTGCATATCTTTAGGTACATAGAAGTTTAATTAGAAAAGCTACATATAGAAATTTGATGATACTTTTGAAGGTTTTTAGTATTCCATGTTTGAGGAATGTTGTTTTCTTCTAAAACTTTTAAGCTTGAAAGTTCCAAGCTTCACCATTGTCACCACTACATGTGGTCCCTCCCATAAAGGTGAGAGTTTATTTTGTTGAGGTTCCTTCCCTGCAGCCTTAACAAAATAAGATAAATAACTTATGTATTAAAGATAAAGATTTGCATATCTTTAGGCACATAGAAGTTTAATTAGAAGCTACATATAGAAATCATTGATAATACTTTCGATGGTTTTCAGTATTCCATGTTTCTTTTCTTCTAAATCTTTAAGCTTAAAAGTTCCAAGCTTCACCATTGTCACCACTACATGCAGTCCCTTCCATAAAGGAGAGAGTTTATTTTGTTGAGGTTCCTTCCTTGCAGCATCTATACTTTATAAATTAGATCTCCAACAGAAATAGGTCGAGGTTTTATTCTTCCATTAAAATGAAAAGCTACTCATTGATGATTAGCTACACTTCATAGTGAATATATATCATGTATTTTTAGAAGAATGTCGGGTTGATAAAGTTGCCTGTCTTTATTCTTAGCAGCATGAAACATTTAGACTTTAGGGCTTGGAATACCAATGTCAATAGGAGTAATTGCTTCTGTGTCAAAATAAAGATTATAAGGTGTTTCTTCTATCAGGGTTCTTGATGTTGTATGATAAGCCCATAGCACATTATGAAGCTCATCCATCTTTTTTCCCTAGCTTTTCTAGCTGTGACTTCAATTCTTTTAGAATGATTCTATTTTTTACTTATGTTTGACCATTCATTTTTGGTTGTGCTATGACCATATAGATCAATTGAATATGAAGATCTTCACAGAAAAATGTAAAATTTTTTCTATAAATTGAGTTCCATTATTTGTAATGATCTTTGTAGGAAGGTCAAGCAACATATGATAATCTGCCAAACTAATTGCTTTTCATTTGCTTCGATATTTTTTTTTGTTAGTGGCTGTACTGTCACCCACTTGATAAAGTAATAAATAGATAAAAATAGAAAATTATTGTTGTCTTTTTTGCTATTGAAGTTGGTCCCATGTTATTTATTCCCTATTGAGCAAATTAACAAGGACTTTGAAGAGATAAAAGTTTCGATAGTGTAAAATATGTGAGATTAGAATATATTTGACAATTATTGCATTTACGAACAAAGTATGATGTATCTTTTTTCATTATATGATAGTATAATCCTTGCCTCAAAATTTTTTGAGCAAGTGCTCTACCTCCCAGATGTTCTCCATAAATCCTTGAATAAACTTCTTGAAGAGCATATTCAACTTCTAAAGGAGGTAGACACTTAAGGTATGGCACTAGAAATGTTATTTTATATAAGTCCTCTCCAATCATGAAAAAAATAATGGCTTGATGAGGGATATAGATAGTTAATATTGAATCTTCTTATATAATGCCATCACTTATAAAAGAGATTATGAGATATATCCAAGAAGTTTTATTTTCTTCTTCAATTGAATGTATTTCTCATGGTCCTTATATATTAGGAAAGTGTATATCCTCTTTGCATCTTCTACTATATAAATTACCTATTATGGAAGTTTTAAGTTTGAATAACATACTAGCTCCATCAATCTGCTCTCAAAGGATATGAATGATATGATATAAATTGAGAGAGAAGTGATTTTATTAAATTATGATATTACATTAATTATGGATTATGAGCATCAAAGACTCCTACTTGTGATACCACAAGTTGAGAATTATTGAATTTTGAACCCTATAATCTATAATAAGTTTTAGCCCTCCACAAGAGCTTCATACTCAACTACATTATTAGTTACCATAAATTTTAAATAAAGCTCATACTCTAAAGTATCATTTTGAGGAGAAAAAAGTTGTATTCCCACTCCTGCCCCATAACTTCTAAATGCTCTATCGACATGTAATATCTAATAAGGTGATAAAGAAGAAGGTCGTGATTCAATTATATTTTGAAATGGTGCATTTCACTACAAAGTCAGTAAGTACTTGTGATTTGATATCTAACCATGGCAAAAAATGAATATCAAATTTTCTCAATTCTAATGATCACTTGATTAATCTCTTAGTGGAAGTTGAGTATAGATGTTAATCTTGTGAGGTGGAAAATATAGGCATAATTTTCTTATTGAAAATATCAACACCAAAGCCATTTCATCTACCAATGGATATCCCCACACAGTATTAAATAGGATCTTACTGATATAGTAGATAGGGTGTTGCCCTCTATTATCTTATAATACCACTACTAAACTTATGATAAAGGGAGAAACAATAAGACATAAATAGAGAGTTTCCCTTGGGATTGGTTTTGACAATAAAGGTGATGAAGCTAAATATATTTTGAATTGCTTAAAAGTTGTTTGAAATTTGTTTGTTCGCTAAAAGTCTGAATTACAAGAACCTTGAGTATCTTTAAAAAAGGTAGTCATTTATCACCCAATTGACCTAAGAATAGTGATAAAATTGTTTTTCATTCATTCAGGTGTTGTACCTCCTTTTTATTTTTTAGAGGTGCCATATTTTGTATAACTTTAATCTTCTCTTAATTCAATTCAATTTTTCAATGGACCATCAATCCTAAATTTTTTTTTATATAACCCTAAAAACACACTTAGTTGGATTAAGGCACATATTATAGTGTTTGAAAGCTAAAAGCATTACTCTAAGTTTGAGATATGACAATTTCTTTGATAGCTTTTCACCAATATATCATTAATGTAAACTTTCATAGTTTGTCCAATAAAATCTTTAAAAAGTTTATTAAAAGGCCATTAATAAGTTGCATCAAGATTTTTTAATCTAAATTGCATGACCCTATAACAATAGTGTCCTTTTTTAATCTGAAAAGAAGTACATTATTCATTAGTAACATTTATCATTATTTGATTATATTTATAATAAGCATCCATGAAACTATGCATTTGATGGCCAGAAGTACCATTCACCAACAGGACTATGCAAGGAAGAGGAATATTATCTTTTGGATAAGCCTTATTTAAATCAGTATAATCGACACACATTCTTTAAGCTCCCCTAGCCTTCTTGAGAATAATTATATTTGTTAGCCATTTAGGATAATGAACTTCTTCGATGAATTCTATGTTTAGAATTTTATCAGCTTCTTGCTCAATGGTTTGCAGATGATCTGGTTCAATTTTTTTTCTTAATAATTGGTTTCAATGTAGGATCTATCTAAAGAGAATGTATGATCACTTTTGGATTGATCCAAGGAATGTCAGTCATACACCATACAAAAATGTCATAGTTTTATTGTAAAAACTATATATTCTAATATTTTATATTTTGATTGCAAAGAACCAATTTCTATTGTATATGTGGGATGCTCATTCGATAGTGGCACATGAAGTAATTCTATTAAAGGATAAGCCCTTTGTACCATATCTATGTTTCTAAGATCAAAGTTCTTAATACTCAAAGTTATTGATGGTTGTGGTTGAGCTTTGTTGAGATAATAAGTTTAAGCGACTTTTTTATTTCCATGTACTCCAGCAACCCTAAATGGAGTTAGGAATTTTATTTTTAGATGTTACACAAAAGTGAGAACTCTAAAGATTGATTACAAGGGTTTTCTAAAGATAATATTGTATGTCTATTTTGACTTGACTACTATGAATTGAATCATATATATTGCATATCACGTAAATTCACCCAATGTCATAGGTAGTATGATTGTTCATTTATCTCTTAATGGTCAATTATTGAATCCATATAATGGTCTTGTATCTGGTTCGAGCTTTTCTCAAACTAAATCTAGGCTTAGGATTGTCGAGTAAACTAAAACATTGACTGAACTTTAATTGATTATCAATAAGCATTCTCTTAACATTATAGCATAGATCACCAATACTAGCATTAATGACAAGTGGGTCTTTATTTGGAGTATGGATCCCCTCCATGTTAGAATCATTAAACAAGATAAAGGCTAGCTCTAAATTTCTTCAAAGCTGATTCTTTTAAAGTAATGAGGAGGATCTGAGAGAAAATTAGGGGTTCTCTAGTAATGATTTCAAGTTATACAACCATTTGATAGTAATTTTATTGATATCTTTATTATTATTGATTTTTCCCCTAGTTAGATTAATTCCATTTTAAGCGAGTAGTTTTGAATAAACTGATGAATGTATCCTTACTAAATTAACATCTCAGTCTCTTCTTTCAATTATTTGTAAGCTTCAATGGTATGCCATTTCCTATGATGAAAATGACAATAATACTCCTGATTGTCAATATTTGGCACTAATGGATTAGTCTATTTAATAGTTTTCTCATTCTAAAAAGCCATTAAAATATTAGCACATTATGATTTCAAGGGAGTGTATTCCTTCTTTGGCTTATATTGATGATTATGCTGACCTTGATTTCTTTATTATTCATGCTTCATATGTTGAGATTTTTGGGCACCACCTTCTTTCCCATTCTTTCTCTTATTAGAATATTGCTTGAATTCTTTTTTATGAGCATTGATAGCCTCATCAATAGTAATTTGTGCCTCTACTTTGTGACTAAGGTCAACATAAGAATGAATAATATCTCTCATTAATGAAAAGTAAAATGGCCTAGGATGAAATCTACCAAGAAAAATACCTCATAAGAACTCAGGATCCACTCTTAAAATTTGGCGAGCTTTAAAAAAAAATCTTAAAAGATATTCTTTTATGGATTCTCTTTTATTTTGGTATTTCCCAGGTGATGTGATGAATCTTTAATAAATCTTTTGTTGGTAATGAACTATTCGACGAAAGTCTTGCAAGATGAGCAAAATTATGGATTATGTTTTTAGGGAGAAAATAAAATCACTTGCAAGCTTGATCGTTGAAGGTAGCAGAGACAACATGACATAGAAATGCTTTTAAAGCTTATTGTATATGCATGATGGTCCTATAATGATTAATATTCTCATAGAGATCATATGATCCATTATAAGAATTAGTATTGGGTAATTTGAATTCTGCCTGAGTAGGATTTTGGAGAACTTCAATTATTAGGGGAGATGAATCTTAGAAGTCGTATTGAGAATTAAACTGATTTTTGTCATTTATTAGAAATTCTTCTTGGACAAGACATCGTAAGTTGTCTCACATAACATCATAAGGAGTATTTATAAGTCAAGGTTGAGCCAAATCTTATTAGGAGAGTTGCTACTTAGCTTTTGCATGTTTTACATTTCTTGTAACTTGTATAGTTTTGATGATTCCAAATATTATTGTTCTAATTATTATTTTCTCCTAACACTTTTTGGAAGAATTGTTTTGTTGCTCTTGTGTGGACTAACATTTCAGGATAATCGAACTCCAAACTAATGAAGACTTCAAATCAAATTCAGCATAAGATAGTTTGTAAATTGAAGTCTGTATTTTTCAATTTATTGAGTTTGAGAAAGTGTGATTGAAATTGAGTAACTTAGCACACACACACACACTTGGGGAGATCTTTAAAAAATTAAAATTTATTATACTAATCGTACGGGACGATCAGGTCAGTTATACCCCTCGGAGAGAAATGAAACGAATAAGAAGTGAGAAAAAATTTATAAGTCCTGATCGTCTAGATGAATTTCCCTATTCGTCCCTAGATGATGTCCTTAATATAATTGTTCATACCAAATGAACTTAGTTCGTACGAGACGATGATCGGGTACAAAATTATTCCGTAACAATTTACATTGGGTTCGTACACAATTCGTACATGACGAAAGATCATACTGGACGATCGAGTGCGTACATAATTGAAAATTAATAATTTTTGGACGATTTTTTGTGTCTTTCATATATAAGGTCCACTTAAAATTGTCTTGTAATCTCTTTGGTCTTCGTGCTTACTGAAAGAAGTGCGAAGGAGAGAGTGAGAGAGAGTGTTTGAAGGAGAGTTCTTACCATTGGAGCTTGAAGGATTCACTTGGTACTCAAAGGTAAAGATCTTAACTTTGTGAATTGTGATTATTTCACTCTTTTCTTTTCTCCTTCTATATTTCTTTTGAGAAGATCTTTCAAGGAGATCCAGTTCTCTGCCGACACTTGGTGAAGTGTGAAAGGATGAAAGGTTCTCTGCCTACACTTCGAGAGTGTGAACAGTGGGAAGGTTCTCTGCCTACACTTGGAGAGTATGAAAGGACAAAAGGTTCTCTGTCTACACTTGGAGAGTGTGAATAGCGGGAAGGTTCTCTGCCTACACTTAGAGAGTGTGAACAGTGAAATACTCTGCCTACACTTAGAGGGTGTAAAAGGACGACGGTTCTCTATCACACCGGGTAGTGGTGGAAGAGAGTTTTGTGAAGGATTCTCTGCCTTGATGTGGGGGCAAAAGAAGAGACACTATTAGGGTTAGTGCAATACTCGGAGAGTGGCTCCGGGGCGTGGATGTAGGTTGTGGTTGACCGAACCACTAGAAATCTTGTATCTTTTTATTTTCCACTGTTTTTCTCTTTTACTTTACTTTTTTTGTTGATCTATGGTAGAAAAGTTTTTTTTACAAAAAATCATTAAAGTTTTCATTGGTTTAAAAATTAAAGAAGCAAATTTTTTAAATTACCAACTCACCCCCCCCCCCCCTCTTGGTTAGCCGATGGGATATAAGCTTAGGTCTAACAACCTAATTCATATTGAACAAGTTTCAACAAGTGGTATCAAAGCTTTATTTCAAAATCATAAGTTTAGACTAATTTTTTATTAACATACATGGCTACATTTGGAAATTGAAATACACTTGAGGGTTACTCTATAACTAGACCTCAATTGTTCGACAATATTCCTTTTGATTTTTAGAAAACAAGCATGTCTACATTTTTATAGTTACTTGATTACCGTATGTGGATCTTAGTTCAGGAAGGGTATATAAAACCAACTAGACTAGTTCATGGAGTTAGATTTGAAACACCTTTTGTGGACTGGACATTAGAAGAACGTGACTTAACACAACTAAATGCCAAATGCTTGAATAGTTTCTTTTGTGCTCTTAAATCAGAGGATTACATGCGGGTTTTTCACTTGCAATAGTGGAAATGATATATGAGATAGACTTTATATAACTTATGAGGGGACTAATAAAGTTAAACAATCTAGACTAAATATCTTATTGCAAGATTATGAATTATTTCACATGAAACCAAATGAATCCATTTCTGACATGTACACAAGATTCACACAAATAGTCACCTCTTTATATGCATTGGGTAGGAAACTAATGAATGCTGAAATGGTTAATAAGATACTTCGTTGTTTGCTTACTTTTTATGATGCTAAAATAACTACAATTACAGAGTCTAAAGATCTAAACATTTACTTTATTGATAATCTTTTTGGATCGCTAATTGCTTACGAGTAAGGAGTTCGTCAAAGAAAGATTGATGCAGAGGAACCATGAAGGGAGAAGAACATTGCACTGAAAGTGGAGGAGTTATAAAGTAAACTCTTAAAACTTTAGGATGAAGACGACATCGCACCGATGACTAGATAGTTTAGAAGCTTTCTAAAGAAGAAGCAAAAGAAACGCCAGCAATGAAATCGAGGTAAATTTAATAAAAATGTCAAGGTTTCAAATGATGTTATTTGCTAAGATGTAGGAAACCTGGACATATTAAGTCAAACTGCCCAAAACACAAAGTCACTCCTAGCAAGGAGAAGGTAAGGGAGAAACTAATTGTGAAGAATAGCAAGAAGAAATTCCAAAGAGTTTTCTGGGCAGACTCAGCTTCAAACTCGTTAGAGACTGCAAAGAAAAAGGAAATCTCTAATCTATTTTTAATGGTCGATAATCTTGACCAGTCAGATCAAGAAGAGGATCGCTCTCACACAAGACCTCGTGAGAGCATATGGTACCTAGACAGTAGATGCTTAAAGCATATGACTGGAGATACTACATAATTCATATCGCTGGAAGCCAGGAGTGGAGGCAATGTTACACTTGGAGACAACAACACAATGAAGGTGGTTGGGTCAGGTATGATTGGAAATCTAAAAAACTTTTTTTATTGAAAATATGTTATTGGTAGAAGGCTTAAAGCATAATTTGTTAAGTATTAGCCAGCTATGTGATAAAGGATACTGTATAAAATTTTTTTCTACTAGCTGCATATTAAGCCTGAATGATAATGATATTTTGAATGGTATAAAGGTAAACAATGTGTATATGCTAGACTTGAATTTTATTAATACTCCTACTGCTTTTTGTTTAAAATATATTTTTGATGAATCATGGCTTTGGCATAGGAGACTTTGTCACTCTAGCATGAAAAACTTTAGGAGAAATACCCAAAAAAACTTAGTGAGAGGTATACCAAACTAGACTTTACTAAGGATCACCTTTATGATGAATGTTAATTAGAAAAACAGGTGAAGTCCTCTTTTCAGTTTAGTAAGGATCTTAGAACTAATAAACTATTGGAGATTTTACATATGAATCTTTTTGGACCAAATGAAATTATAAGTCTAGGAGGGAAGATATATGAATTTGTGATTGTAGATAATTACTTTAGATTCATATGCATTAGATTTCTATATTATAAGAGTGAATCATTTGAGGAATTTAGAAACTTTTCGACTTGAATTCAAAGGAAGCTAGGATGTGAAATTATGACTATTCAAAGTGATCATGGAGGAGAGTTTGAAAATAAAATTTTTGAGGATTTTTGTAAAGAGAAAAGAATTGATCATAATTTTTTGGCACCTAGAACCCCTCAACATAATGGGATAGTCGAAAGGAAAAATAGAACATTAATAGAAACCGCCCGAGCCATGTTGGCAGAATATTCACTTCCTAAATATTTTTGGGCTGAGATGGTTAGTACTGCATTTTATGTTCTAAATAGGGTGAATGTTAGATCAAAATTAAATAAAACACCCTATAAGTTTCTAAAGGGAAGAACACCTAATTTATCACATTTGCATGTTTTTTGATGTAAGGTGTTTATTCATAACAATAGAAAATCTATCTTAGAAAAATTTGATCCAAAATTAGATGAATGTATTTTTATATGATACTCAAGTATTAAAAAATCTTATATAGTATTCAATAAAAGAACTTTGGTAATTGAGGAGACCTCACATGTTGTATTTGATAAATCTGGAATCTTAGAAGAGCCAAATATTGAAGAAAATGAGATAGAAATTAACTCTCAAAAGATTAAGAAAGTAAATTTGAAAGAAAATTTGGAGATGGAAAACCCGTTGCCTAGAGATTTAAGATTTTCTAAGAACCACCCAAAGGAATTGATTATAGGTGATTCTAATGAGGGTGTTAAGACTAGGCGTGGATTAAACAAAGAAGTCAATCACTCAGCCTTTATTTCAACCATAGAACCCATAAATATTGATCAAGCACTTTTGGATGAATTTTGGATCTTGGCTATGCAAGAAGAGTTAAATCAAATCGTAAGAAATGAAGTTTGGGAATTAATTATAAGGCCAAAGAATCAAAGTGTAGTAGAAACTAAGTGGGTATTCAAGAACAAAATGAATGACTCAGGAGTAGTCATTAGAAATAAGGCTAGATTGGTGGCTAAGGGGTATAGTCAGATTGAAGAAAATGATTTTGAGGAGACTTTTGCCCCTGTAGCTAGACTTGAAGCAATTAGGATTTTGTTAGCCTATGCATATTTTAGAGGATTTAAATTGTGCCAAATGGATGTTAAAAGTGTCTTTTTAAATGGGATAACTTTAAGAGGATGTTTTTATAGAACAACCTCCAGGCTTTAAAAATTCTAAACACACAAATCATATTTTCAAACTGAAAAAGACATTATATGGATTAAAACAGTCACCTATGACTTGGTATGAGAAATTGAGCATCTTCTTACTTGAAAGATCATTTAAAAAAGAAAGTGTGGATTCAACTCTCTTTTTGAAAAAATTTGAAAAGGATATACTCATTATACAAATTTATATTGATGAAATCATCTTTAGATCTTTAAATAAAAATCTTTGTAATGATTTTTTTTAAAGTAATGAGTAGTGAATTTGAGATGAGTTTAATGGGAGATTTAAGTTACTTTCTAGGCTTTAGTATTAAGCAAATTAAGGAGGGTACATTTCTTAGTCAGTCAAAATATGTTAAGGACATCCTCAAAATGTATGAAATGGACAATGCTAAACCTGTTAGTACACCTATGAGTTTCTCAGTTCAGTTGGATAAGGACCCTAAGAAAAAATCTATTGATCAAAAGAAATTTAGAGGGATAATTGGATCTTTGCTTTACTTGACAGCTAGCCGGCCTGATATCATGTTTAGTGTTTATTTATGTGTAGATTTCAATCAGATCCAAAAGAATTATATTTGACAGCAGTAAAAAGGATTTTAAGATATATGTTAGGAACTCAAAACTTAGGAATTTGGTATCCTAAGTTTAGCTCTTCATTTAAAATAATTGGTTATTCAAATTCTGACTTTGCAGGTTGTAGGGTTGATAGAAATAACACTTATGGAATATGTCAGTTTATTGGAAATTCTTTAGTCTCTTGATACAGTAGAAAATAAAATTTAGTAACCCTATCTACTGCTGAAACTGAATACATTGCATTAGAAAGTTGTGTGGCACAAGTACTTTGGTTGAAAAAATAGTTGATTGATTTAAGATTAACTATAGGCACTATTCCCATTTATTATGATAATACTAGTGCTATTTGTATTTTTAAAAATCCTATTCAACATTCAAGAACTAAACATATAGACATCAGATATCATTTCATAAGGGATTATGTATCCAAAGGAGAAATTGAACTCATTCATGTTTCAACAGAAAATTAACTTGCAAATATTTTTACAAAATTACTAGCCTTTGATATTTTCAGTACATTAAGAATAAGACTTGGTGTGATCAATTTGAATGCTTAATTAAAGTGATTCTACAATATTGATGTGTATTTTTTTGTTAGTGTGTTGTGTGTCTTTTTGATTTTGTGATTTTCTATAATTTTCAATCATTTTTGTTCGTGTTTGTGTTTGTTTTTGAAAAATTCTCATATCTAGATTTTTGAATGTTTACTTTAAAATTGAGTGATAATCGTCTGTACAAAATTCATTTCGTACGGTAAAAATTGTGTAGTGTATTAACTATCAGATTTGAACGGTTTGCATACAGTTTTTCAGTTTTCATTTTACCGTTCGTATGTACGATCGTTACGATTGTCCAGACGATGTATATTCAATCGTATGTACGAATGTAGAGAGTTAAACAGATAAGTTAAGTTTCATTATTCATGATCGTACGTAAATGTGGGGGATGGTTCAAACTGCCATAAAAACAATTTTAAATGTCTGATCGTCCCAGACGAACGCCTATTCGTCTGTACGATCGTTTGGTTAAAAGTCTGTACGAAAGGATGCCTCAAAACTTGTGTGCTTATGAAAAGTTATTTCATTTTTGGACTCATTAATTCATCCATACGAAATAATTTTCGTACATACGAACCCAAATTCGTACATGGCAAAATTATTTTTGTTTGTACGAAAACTCATTTTTTCTTTAAATTGAAGGGTTTTGAACTCAAATTTCATCACTTCTAAAATCCCTTTCAATATTCTATTCCCTTAGATCTCATCCATGGCTAGTTCGAGCAAGAGAGTTAGGCAAGCAAAGGTACTCGCAAAGGGTCCTCCTAAAAACTCAAGTGAAAATTTCCTGTCCAAAGCAAATGAGGAGTACTTTCTTAGGTTTGCTTCAGCCAAAATCACTCCCTTGCGAGTTATTCTTCAAGAATAACTCAACTTTAAGGTAATGAACATCTTTGCATCCACCCAATTTGCCCTCATTCTCACTCTTATCCATTTCTATAATAAAGAGACCTTCCACTACTTTCTTGCCAACATGTCCTTTAACTCTGACCATTATGTGATTAGGTCTTATGTTTTTAAGAAGAAAGTAGAGATAATAAAAAAGAATTTGAGAATATTTTTAAACGTAAGGACTTAAGGGATTAGAACCCATACTTTGACCTCTTCCTCTGACTTTGACTGGACATCAATAAATCAAGTAATTAGAGGATGTAGAGAAGTAGGCCATTTACCTAAGGTAGCCACTCTTAATCTCAATGCCTGTATCATCCAGCATATCCTTCGCACCATTATCATACCTAAAGCTGGTGATCGAGTAAATATCACACCTCTTCTTTCTACTGTGACTTATCTGATCATGACTAGCCAACATATAGATGAAGCCCAACTAATCATTGACTATATTTATGGACTTTCTGAGATTGGTCATGTCTTCCATAAAAGAAAGAAAAATATTGCCTTAGGACATCTTGTGACTTACATTTTGGAGAAGAGATATGATCTAGTCCATCCAGATCAAGATCTAGAGGAGCCTCTCTACTATAATGATGGATCTTTTTGAGCGATCTTAATAAAGATGAACAACATGTTATTAGTGACTCACCTCCACTTGCACCTGCTGGTGAACCAAATTATCAACATTTGGTTCACAGATTTGATCGTCTAGAGACTCATTTTGATCAATGTTTTGATCAAATTAAAACTCATCTACAAATGCAGGATGCTCAGTACCATCAGGATATAAGTTGGACGCGAGAGCAAATAGATGGTATAAACTCAAATATGACTATGATGAGCAATTTTTTTTAATTTCTACAATTAGCCACCTCCTCCAGATCAGGGTCTGTTTGAGTGATGAATGTATTTATTTTATGTGTTTTTTTCTCTACTGCATTAGATGTGTTGTGACGTGACCAGTGATGATTTTTATGTTTTTATGTTATGTTTTAGAAAAATCTCATATTTTATATGTTTTTCAATAGTCAATGTATTGATATCATTCATGCAAAATGTATTATCTTCTATAAATGATATCAATAAAAGTTATCTTATCTTGTTTTACTGTTTTTTATTTTATTTCAGAAATATGTGTTAGCTTATATGAATATTCTTCAAATTTTTTATCTTGAAAATGCTATATCTTGAATTGCAACATAGAATTGATATCATTAGAAAATTTAATTTTTCAAAAATTTAAATTGTGATTATAACTTGATCTAGTTAAGATTGTCAAACTCATGTCTTTTGTTAGACTAATATAATTTTTATACTTTTATTGCAATTATAATGTTTTCTTATTTTTGTATTTTACTTATCAATAAATATTACTGTACTTAGAGAAATTTGAAATTTTTTATTATTGATTTTGCAAAGATCAAGATTACTCTTCAAAAATATACAAATCTATAAAAATAAAAAAGAATATGCAATGGTTCGTAATTTAAAAAAGATGCATAAAATAAGCCCATAAGTTAAAAGATGCACAAAAATGTACCATAACTATTGAAAAGAAGATGTGCAAAGTGCCACATGTGATAGTTAATTCTTTCCTCGATCTTTCAATCTCTTAATTCAAAATGATCTTCTGTACAATTTTATTTAGTAAATTTGAAATATACAAATTTAATTTTACATTCATCTACTTTACAATAATTTTATTTATCTCAATGTCTAAATTGATTCATGTATTTTGATATTTTTTTTCTTTATCTATGTTATGACTCTTCTTAAATCATATGAATTCTTCTATTTCTCTAATGATAGTCAATTGTATTTGCAAATATATCACAATCTCTTTCAAGGATCAATTATCAAAGGTTTATCATATGACTTCTTACATTTATATTTTAGTTCTTTTTCTTCTTCTCTTTTTGTTGTTGTCAAAAAGGGGAAGAAATATTATTCGTATCGTATCTGTTATATCGTATATGTTCTGTTCATGTTTTATTTTAAAAGAGAGAGAGAATGTTGTGCAAATGCCTCCTTATTCTTACATATTTATCAATTCAAAGAGAGTTTATGAGATACTTTGAATTTGAAAATTATACAAACAATAATTATTTTGCCATCGTCAAAAAGGGGGAGATTGTTAAAAGAGTTGCTACTTAGCTTTTGTATGTTTTACATTTCTTGCAACTTGTATAATTTTGATGATTCTAAATATTATTGTTCTAATTACTATTTTCTCCTAACACTTTTTTGAAAGAATTATATTTTTTGCTCTTGTGTGAACTAACATTTTAGGATAATCGAACTCTAGACTAATGAAGACTTCAAATCAAATTCAGCATAAGATAGTTTGTAAATTGAAGTCTATATTTTTCAATTTATTGAGTTTGAGAGAGTGTAATTGTAATTGAGTAACTTAGCACACACACACACTTGGGGAGATCTTTAAAAAAATCAAAATTTCTTATACTGATCATACGGGATGAACCATGTTCGTATGGGATGATCAGGTCAGTTATACCCCTCGGAGAGTAATAGAATGAACAGGAAGTGAGAAAAATTTTTTAAGTCCTAATCATCCAGACGAATTTCCCTATTAGTCCCTTGACGATGTCCTCTGAATTTTCACTTTTAATTTTTCATCCAGACGAAGTGTACCATTCATCCTAAGACGATGTCCTATGGATTTTCACTTTGAAATGTTCATCCAGACGAAGTGTATCATTCGTCTCAAGATGATGTCCTCTGATTTCTCACTTTGTACTGATCGTCCAGACGATTCACCCCATTCATCCCAGGATGATGTCCTCTGGATCCTTGAATTGAACAGATCGTCTAGACGATTCACCCTATTCATCCTAGAACAATGTCCTCTGGACACATGACTTGAACTAATCATCCAGACAAACTCCTATATTCATCCCAGGATGAAGTCCTCTGTTCCTTGAAAATTTGGATCGTCTTGCAGTTTCGTCCAAACAAACCCTTGATATAACTGTTCGTACCAAATGAACTTAGTTCGTACGGGGCGATGATCGGGAACGAAGTTATTCCGTACCAATACATATTGGGTTCGTACGTAATAGTTTTTACACTATTCGTACAGGACGAAATCATGATCGTACGGGACGATCGAGTGCGTACAGAATTGAAATTAATAGTTTTTGGACGATTTTTCGTATCTTTTCTATATAAGGTCCACTTAAAACTGTCTTGAATTCTCTTTGGTCTTTGGTCTTCGTGCTTACTGAAAGAAGTGTGAAGGAGAAAGTGAGAGAGAGAGTGTTTGAAGGAGAGTTCTTACCATTGAAGCGTAAAGGATTCACTTGGTACTTAAAGGTAAGGATCTCAACTTTGTGAATTGTGATTATTTCACTCTTTTTTCTTATCCTTCTAGATTTATTTTGAAAAAAATCTTTCAAGGAGATCCAATTTTCTACCGACACTTGGTAAAGTGTGAAAGGATGAAAGGTTCTCTACCTATAATTGGAGAGTGTGAAAAGCAGGAAGGTTATCAGCCTACAGTTGGAGACTGTGAAAGGATAAAAGGTTCTCTCCCTACACTTGAAAAGTGTGAACAGCGGGAAGATTCTCTGCCTATACTTGAAGAGTGTGAACAGCGCGAGGTACTCTGCCTACACTTGGAGGGTGTAAAAGGACGATGGTTCTCTATCGCACCGCGTAGTGGTGGAAGAGAGTTTTGTGAAGGCTTTTCGGCCTTGCTGTGGGGGAAAAAGGAGAGACACTATTGGTATTAGTGCAATACTCAAAGGGTGGCTCTGGGGAGTGGATGTAGGTCGTGTTTGACCGAACCACTATAAATCTTGTGTCTTTTTATTTTTCGTTGCTTTTCTTTTTTACTTTACTTTTCCTGTTGATCTGTGGTTGAAAAATCTTTTTATAAAAAATCATTAAATTTTTCATCGGTTTAAGAGGGAAAATTTTTAAATTACCAATTCACCCCTCTTCTTGGTTAGACGCTGGGATATAAGCTTAGGTCTAAGAACCTAATTCATATTGAACAAGTTTCAATAAATCTAATAAAATAAGTAGAGTGTTTTCCATTTTGTGAGCTCTGTGAGGAGGATAGGTTAAACTTGCAACATGACACACTTCTAGATTAGACTGGGAAGGGGTTGACGCATTAGCATGATGGTGAGAATTTCCTTCAAGAGTATCTTCAAGTTGTTTATCTATATGGTATTGATAATATTGTGGGGAGGGAGCTCCATCATTTTGTTATGAGACTCTCTATTGACCATCTTCATCCAATAAGTGTAAAATTAATGTTTTATAATATTCAATCATTTGGATTCGAGTTTCTAAGGTTAAAGATTGAGGCTCCCCCTCACATGATTATGACGCTTATGATTTTCATATAGATTCCTAGTTCGGTGAATATGAGAATGAGAAAATATGTTATTTATATCACTCTGATCAGCCATTGAAGAATAATGTTGGGAATGTTTCTCATAAACAGCGCCAAACTATTACGAACTTGAAAATTTGAGTTCGTAGAATATGTATTTTATGTCTTAGCATTATAAAAATTCAGCACTTACAAATAAAAGTAATAGAACCAGAAGGATTTTTTAAGTGGTAAAACCTAGAAAGGGAAAAAAATCATGGGGCCTAGTCTAGTTGTAAAATTTACTATGTAATAAGTTATACAAAAATTCTCTTTTTTTCACTGTAGAAGAAAAGGGAGAGTATAGAAATCAAGTGTCCATAGAGAAATAATTAATACTAGACAATAAGGCTCCATTTTTTCAATAGGGATTATAGAAAGTAAATGTTCACAGACTATTATACCCAATAGAATGGTACTTAAATCTTGTCAATATTCTAGAGATGGTAGTGATTTTTTATGTTGATCCTTGGTGCGATGGTGATTATCAGAGTTAATAGTTGATGGTTATTGGTAGTAGTGATGACTTGAAAATGCAAGAGAGCTCTTCCTCTAATCTTTCTTCTCCCCTTCCCCTCCTCCTATGTGAAGAATGATGGTCTATTTATAGATGCTTGGAGTGGCATGCTCTATAAATATGAAGACGATCTAGAGCAAATTTAGAGTGCTTCAAAAGACAATCCATAATGATTCCCTTGATCATAGACTGTTCGTCAAGCATTTATATGCCTTAATGATGTCAAAATTTAGTGATCGTAGGGTCACTGGATTCATCTTCTCGAGCCGCTCAATTTGACCATAAGGATGTATGATTTGGAAATTATTAAGTCATCCAATTAATACTTTAAAACTTTAAAATATGTTTTAAGCCCTTGATTCGAGCCCATTTGGACTCGGATTGGACCAGTTTTTGTGTCGTTGGGTTCGTCTTACCAAAATGTTCAGTTTGACCATTAGTTTGTTGAGATCAGTGTTCGAATGATCCCAATTTTAATTTTAAAAGTTTTCAATTTAAATATCCCTTAAGATATGTGCATAATAGAGGTGATTTTTTATGACATGTCAAGTAGAATCATTTTAGTAAGGCCAGATCACATGTTTTATCCCCTTTTCAGTATTTATGCCATTTTGAATTCTGATGTCTCTTATAATTCTTGTATGTCTCTCTCTCCTTTTACACGTGTGCATTGGATCTTCATTCAAAAATGTTAAATTCTCTCTCTATTTCCATGAATATTTCAGCACGAATCAATAATATACGTATTTCCTATGCTAACCAATGCAAATACACAGCAATTTTTTACGTGACTAAATCAATCAGAATCTACTAAGTTAGCGTTACTCTTTGATTAAACTTTGAAGGAAAAACTTTTACATCGAAGATCAATTTCAGCCAATCAAGTAATGTATCAATAAAAATTAATAAAAATTGAATAAATCAATAACAAACCGTAAAAAGATCATTTTTGTCCTTTTCCTTCTCTGCCTTCCCAATGTGTAATGTGTTCTGCATTCAATGCTCTTAACTGTCCCCGCAGTATCCTTTTGGCATAACAATAATAAAAAATAACAAAAAATTTGGGAAACCTGCGGGAAGCCGCCTATTCGAAATCTGACGGTCATAATTTCTCGTCTTTCATACGTGGAAGCACATGGAGGGCGATGACTCTTCTCCCCTTCGGTACCTCCACTGACCACGTCTTTCCCGGTCGCGTCACATCGACCACCTCCACCGCGCCACCGCCGGCTACAGCCACGCACATCCTCCCTCCTCCCACCGCCGCGACTATTGCGCCTTGCCGAGCCTCCGTCGCTTCCGCTACAACCTGCCACCTGTCCTCTTCCCACTTATACACCCTCACCTCCCCGCTCACCTCGTCCACCACATACATATTCCCTTGCTCCGCCGGCGGAGGCGCTGCCACAGGACCGTTCCATCCGGTAAGCATTCCCTGTGGCATATCCTCCCAGACGTCCTTTTCAATATCATACACCACCCCTTCCTTCACCGCTCTTCCCTGCACATTCACCATGCACAGTTTTCTTCCTGCGGCTACAGCATTGATGGCCTCACGGCTGAATCGTCCATCACGGAGCGGCGAAATGGATTCCCAGCGGCTGGATGCCGAGCAGCAGGAGGGTTCCCATCTCTCCGCAGATCGAGCGACATCAGGGCGGTAGGAGGAGCCGACACCACTTGCGATGTAAACGGCGCCGGCCGCAGATCCGGCGGCGCACCAGCGGCGTGGGTGGCAGAGAAGGGGGCCAACTAACCAGCGTCGAGAGGTAGGGTTGAAAGCTAGCGGGCGGGGTAGGGCAGGAGAGAGATGTACGGTGGATCCGGCGAGGAGGACGAGGTGGGTGCCGGTGGCGACCGATTGGATCGGGAGGGATCGGGATAAGAAAGAAGGATGGTTGATCAGGAGACTATGGAGAGGTGGATTTGGGGGCGGGGACGGGAGTTGGGACCAGGAGGCTGAGATGGGGTCAAAACAGTAAAGACCGATTGGATCATCATCGTCATCGTCGTGGCGGTAAGAGAAAGATGAAGTGGGACCGGTGTTTTTTTTGGACAGGATGGCGTAGAGGGAGAGGAATGGGGGGAAGGATTGGGAATAGATGAGACGTCGCCATGATCGGCAAACGGAGTAGAGAAGGGAAGGGAGGACGAGTGAGAGGCAGAGCAGTGCTAGGTCGTCGGGAAGGCCAGGAAGTAGAGGGCAGATTTCTTCTTCTTCGTCAGATTTTCCGGCTTCAGCTGCGTCGACGGCTAGGCAGGTTAGACAGGGGCGTTTGGTGAGGCAGGGCATCGGGGAATGGGAGGGGAGAGAGAGCAGTTATTGTGTGGATGGAAGGAAAGTGGGTTGGAGTGTAGGTTTATGGCAGTGGGTACGCTGCCTTTTTAAATTAATTTATGTGGTTCTCCCAAAAGCGTCGCTGGTGGTGATCCCTTTCGCAAGTGGTTGAGAGATGCTGGCTTTTTCAAATAATGAAACTCTGCTTATAAGTATTTAATTTTATTTTATTTTTGGAGGAAAATTTAGGGGCTCAATTCAGAAAACCAGCCAATTGAGATGTAGAAAAACTATGCAGGAAGGCATAGCAAAAAAAGAAAAAACTGTAAATGGAAGGGAAAGAACAGAAAAGAGAACAGTAAAATAAATTAAACTGGACTCAAATGGCATTAAAAAGAACCCAAATTCCATCCACAAGAAACAGCCCTGCCACGAAGAACAACCCAGGCAGAGGAAGAATGAATGAAAGTTCTGCCAGCATTTCCATCTAAGTATTTTTACACGAGCAGTCTTCATAATCTTCTTACTTATAGAAGTCCGACAGTGAATATTATTTTCAAATTTACTTCTATTACAATTCTTTTATAAGAAATCAAGACAGGCAAACACAAGCAAAAGATAATCATTCTTGATATATCATCAAAAAATTATGTTGATCCGGCACGAATCTCGAAGCAAAATAAAATTGAAAACTTCAAAAATTAAATCAGAAACCATCTGAACTCCAATTTCAGCAAATTTACAATCGAACTGAACATATTGGAAATACAACCCCAATGACACCAAATTCGACCCAATCCGAGCTCAAATGGGTCCAAATCAAAGACCCAAAGCGCATTTGGAAGGTTCCGACCATAATTTAGATTACCAAACCGTTTCAAAACAAGGCATGCTTATAATTGAATTGAGCTGCTCGACGGGACGAATCCAATGAGCTCAAGATCATTGAGTTCTGATATCATTAAGACATTCAAATGTCCAACGAACGGTCCATGAACAAGAGATTCAACATCGGTCGTCCATTCAAACCACTCCCAAATTACTCTTGATCTTCCTCCTATTTACTATCCATGTCACACTCAAATACTATAAATAGATCTCTCATTCCTCATGTAAAGGGGGAGTAAGAAGGGGCCTAAGGAAGAAGAGAAGGACGAGGAGGAGAAGGAAGAGTTCTCTTGCCTCTAATTTCCTCCTCGACCACCTCCCGGCCACCGACCGACCCTAGATTCCCGGTCGTCATTGGATTTATACCCGACATCGGACTTCCTCTCGTCATCGGACATCTACCTGATGCCGGACTTCTGCCTGTCACTGGAATCCTACCCGATGTCGGACTTCCATCCGTCGTTTAACTTTCACCCGACATCTACCATATGTTGAACTTCCACCAGCCACCGGACGCCTGCCGACTACGGTCTTTCCGACCAAACGAAAACATTAACAGTGATTCTTCATATTTCCACCTTATAACACACTTTGTATGATATATATTTATTATATCAAGCTTAGGCCTTCCCTTTAATGAAGGGCCTCAATTGTAATCAATTCACTACAGGAAAATCACCCATTTCCGGCGGCCTTTTCCGGCGGTAATTGAACCTTTTCCGACGGTTTTGAATTTTTCCGGCGATTAAGTGACCGCCGGTAAAAACGGCGTAGGAAAATAAATTCCAGCGGTTTTTACCGGCGGCAATTTATGCCGGCGGCTTTCCGGCGGTTCTAAACCGTAATGATTTAAAAAATGAAAATATTTAATTTAAAATAAAAAATAATATTTAATATAAAATAAAAATTAACTAACTAATTAATTTTTAAAATGAAAATTAATTAAATTATTAATATAAATTTTAATAATTTTTTGTTAAATCATTTAAATAGTAAAAATTTTATTCATTTTCATTAAATTTTAAAAGCCGCCGGAAAAATGAAAAAGCCGCCGGAAAATTACGCGGGATAATTTTGCGGGAAATTAGCCGTCGCAAAATTTTGCGGGGAAATTAGCCGTCGGAAAGCCGCCGAAAAATTTTGTAGGAAATAAGCCATCAAGAACCGCCGGAAATCCGCCGGAACGCCGCCGGAAAACTGACCGCAGGAAAGCCGCCGGAAAATTCCGCCGGTAATAAGTGATTTTCCTGTAGTGATTGCAAATACTAATGGATTCATTCAAACTGGGCTAGGCCCCATGATTTTTCCCCCTTCTCAGGGGTTTTCCACATAAAAATCTTAATGAATCTTATAAATAATGCACCCTCTCTTTTTATTTGATTGCATGCTGGATCTTTGTACGAAGCTTAGACATCAAACTTATATTTTTCTACTACCGTGAATACTCCAAGACACAATAATTCAGCGCCATCTGTGGGAACCTTATTCTCGAATGGGGGCATTTTTGCTCCAACCTCAAAAGATTGTTCGTGTCAACGTCCTGGCATTAGCTATTGCTATTGTTATATCAATTTCATGAGAATTAAATGTGGACTAGGGGGCAACATTAATTATCGCTGTGGTCAAAAAGATTCCTCCAACTCTTGCAATATCTAAGATGATATCTTGGGATCATAAAGCTTCTAACAATTGTAACGTTACTTCTAATAAATTTTAAGCTTTATATAGTCCCTAGTTGGACTTCTAATCCTTAGGCAAGATCTTAATCTCGACCTCAAAAATGCTCTAATGGTCTAAGGATATACCATTCTTCACCTTTGATTCAAGATACACATAGTGTTCGCCCCCTCCCAATCAAGGAAAAATCAATCCCAAGGGAATTCGATTTTTTATCTTCTATATAGGTTAACATTATCAAGTGACACTCTGATATATAACCTCGAATAAGTCATACATCCTTTGTGGATTATCTCAATCTCTTCTATATAGGTTAATGTCATCGAGCAGTGCTCTGACATAAAAATGAATATAGGTCAATACATCATTGGTGGATTCTCTGGACCTATTCTATATAGGTTAACATCATCGAACAGTGCTTTGACATGCAACTTTGGATAGGTCATACAACCTTGGCGGATTCTCTCACCTCTTTCATATAGGTTAACATCATCTAGTAGTACTCTCACATACAAACTCAAATAATTCATACATCTTTATTAAACTCTGTCAATCTCATCTATATATGTTAACATCATCGAGAAGTGCTCTGCCATATAACTTTGGATAGGTCATACATCCTTTGTAGATTCTCTTGACATCTTTCATATAGTTTATTGTCATCGAGCAGTGCTCTGATATACCACCTTGGATAGATCATACATCCTTGGTGGATTCTCTCAATCTCGTTCATATAAGTTAATATCATCAAGTAATTCTCTAACATATAACCTCGAATATATCATATATCTTTAGTTTCTTTTCTCAACTTTTTTTATATATGCTAACATCATCAAGCAATGCCCTAGCATACAACCTCAGATAAATCATACATTATTGGTGGATTCTCTCGATCTCTTCTATATAGGCTAATGTCATCGAGCATTACTTTGACATATAATCTTAGATATGTCATATATCATTGGTGTATTCTCTCGACCCCTTCCACTGAGGTTAACATCATTAATTAGTACTCTGATATACAACCTAGGATAGGTCATACATCCTTGGTGTATTTTCTCATGAACATCATTATCTATATATAGATTCTATGAAAGCAAGTGATTGATAAAGTCATCACTCATATGAAGATATTAGCATGCTAAAAAGCCTCAAAAAGACATATTGAGCAATATATCAAATCATGTCTCATAGATGCATAAACAACTTAATTTTCTCCAGGGAAAAAAATAAGCATTAAAATCATTCAATAATCTCAAATGTATATATAATATCATTGAAGTTACATGACAAAATTCTATATTAGATTTGAGTGTACTTTTAATTTCATAAGAAACTAAAATTAAAATTACACCAACATAATTTTGTATAAGTTAATGTTATCAAGCGACAAGCAACTTCAAAAAGGTCAAATATCCTTAATAGATTCTATTAACATCTTATTTACTACACATTAAAGCATCACTTGCTACTTCTTCTTTAAATAAAGATTATAACCTGATCATCATCAGGCCTCCACTTAATTGATAATGTTAGTGCGTCAGCAGACTACTAACATGGCACATTGCTTCGACCCCATCAATCAAGGATATCTGATGTCCACATACATCAGTATGGATGCATATTGCCTTAAGAGAATGCAATTAGACCATCACCATCACTGACCCTTCATTTAATGTCTACCGTCAGTCCTTTCATATTGTCCATCACGACTTCTCGCTCAACTACTACTAGAAGCACAACCTCCAACTATCTCCATTAGCTCTCCACCCAACCATCAATTGATATCAGACTTCCACTCGATCATCAATTCACTGACATACTTTTGCTTAAACAACGTTAAAATTCTCCCTGTCTACTAATAACCTCTAGTTCTCTTCCAAAGTACTATTATCGTCATATCTTCTCAAATCACCCTCGTAAACAACCAGCAATTGATCTTCTTCTATTAAAGTTTATTTATTAAGAATATAGTCTCTTATCATAACTTCACAGGGGAGTGGAAATGAAGCTCGATACGGGATGATACCTATTTTAAACAGTGGATTGCTTCCAATATAAGAAGAAGAATATAGGAGAAGAAAAATAAGAAAAAAGAAAAAGAAAAAAATCTCTTTCTACCCAAGAAAGGGGCACTAAATCTTTATAGGGAAATAACGTCTATCTTATACAGTGGAATGTCTCTATTATAAGAAGAAGACCCGAGGAGAAGAAAATGAAAGGAGGAAAAAACTCTAACTTTTACACATGAAGAGTGTCACTAAATTAAGTAGGGAATGCAACCTATCAAAAATAGTGGGACACCTCAACTGTAAAAAGTCAAAAGGTGAAGGGAGAATGAGAAGAAGTGCATTTTCCTCCTACCCTAAGAGGGGTATTTATAACAAGAAAATGGGAGGAAACACTTTAAGAAATGGGGGAAATTTGTCTCCAATTTTGTTTTAAATTTTTTTAAAGTTTATTCTAAAAAATTCTAGAAATTTTTTAGGCCCCATTTAAGACAATATCAAAATTTTAAAAAAATTGTAAAAAAATAAGAAAAATAAAATTCAAAGAAAATAAAATTTAAGGAGGGGAAGCTCTACCTGCTGCCGTCTCTTCCAAATTTTTTTTTTGTGGACCTCGCATGTAAAAAAAATTATAACTCTCTTATTAATAGAGCCATGTGCCCTTAGGGGGCATGTCTTTCTGCGCATCATCGATGGCCAGCCGATTTAGCCTCTTAAACATGTCTAGGCCCTAATTTTTAGCCTAGATAGTCCAAATCAGACGTTTTTTGGTCCCCAACTTAATTTGTTGGCCTTTCAGATCCAATTTTGTCGCTATCGGAGCTCAACGGATCTTCTATGATCAAATTTGAGCAAATTTTAAGTTTTTGAAATATAATTTTTACGATTTAATCAATTTAAAATATTATGATTCATATGTTTGGGTTTTGCAGGTTTCGACATTCAAAAATAGGAGGTAACAGATATATCATTAAAACATTATGTTGATCGAGCATGAATCTCAAAGCAAAATTAAGTTGGAAACTTCAAAAATTAAATTAGAGATCATATGAACTCTGATTTCAGCAAACTTTTAGTCAAACTAAACATCATGAAAATACAAACCCAATGACACCAAATTTGACACAATCCGAGCTCAAATGGGTCAAAATCAAAGACATAAAGTGCATTTGGAAGTTTCAAACCATAATTTGGATTACCAAACAGTTTCAAATTATGTCATGCTTATAGTTGAATTGAGCTGCTTAACGAGACAAATTGAACCAACCCAAGATTATTGAATTTTGATATCATTAAAAGATTCAAATGCCAACGAACGGACTATGATAAATGGATTAAACATCTATCATCCATTCAAACCACTCCCAAATTACCCTTGATCTTTCTTCCATTTACTAGTCATGTGACTCTCAAAAATTATACATAGACCCCTCATTCCTCATGGAAAGGGGAGGAAGAAGGGGTCTAAGGAAGAACAGAAGGAAGAGGAGGAGAATGAAGAGTTTTCTTGTCACCAAACTTGTCCTTGACCACCTCCTAGCCACTGACTGACCTCGAATTTTCGCTCGTCACCGAATTTCTACCCGACACCTAACTTTTACCCGTCAATGGTCTTTCTGACCTCCTTCACTAGATAAGTTATTATAAGTCTATATCACAAACTATCTTTGTCATAATATTGATATTATAGTGCTTTAATTGCAATAATTTTTGGGCATTGGTGCAAATCTTTAAGAAATTGACACCTATTAATACAAGTGGAGATTTTGGGATGGTGAGATGCCCATTTTACAAATTAATTTCAGTAAAGGTTTTTAAATAATTAAATAATTACATAATTACTTTATATATTATTATTATTATTTTATTTTATTTTAAATATTTAAAAACACTTTCTGCTTATTAAATTAGCCATCTTCAATATTCATCCAGCTAAACACAAAGAGAAAAAGAAATTTAAGAGAAATAGAAGAGGTAGAGGAACAGAGAAATTGGGATTCAAAGCCCATATAACCAATTTTGTTAGTTCATCCACTATGAAATCTACTCATCTCATTATAAGGAATAATTACCCTATATCTTATTTCAATAATTTTATGTATTTTATATTAGATGTATTTTAATTTGGTTAAAACTTACAAAAGTTGTGATATCATCATGATTTGTAGCAAATTTTTTTTTGCAGAACTTTTGGTATGTTATAAATATTGTCAATATGAGCATTTTGATTGGAATATATTAAATTTTCACTTTTAAAACTAAAAGGTGTAAATTTTTGAAGTAAATACATAAAATGTTTTTCTTTTAAAATTACTACATTTTATACATGATATTAGCAAAAAGTTTAGCTACCATATATAAGCAAGGAAGGCTGGTTGGAAGGTGGGTCATTGAAATGAAAGATAAAGATCAATACCAATTGATTGAAAGTTGGGCTTAGATTAAAATTGATACCCAACTAGCGATAATTAGTGTTGATTGAAACCAATTGGTTGACAGCTAGGCTTTAATGAAGACTAATATTTAATTTGGTAATAATTAGTGTTGAAAGATGAAAATAAATACCATATTAAAGATGTTATGTTCATAATTAAATTTTTATGATAGTGTATTAAACTAATTGATAGATAAAATTAAAATCATATTGACATTAATATCGGTACAACATAGCATAGTATACTGACATGACTAATGAGGTGATAGTCCTCTTTACTAATTTTTCTTATAATTTAATATAGTATTCTTTATTGTATGTATTATAGTTTGATATATAGATTTTTTTACTTCATTGATTATACTAATTTTTTTATTATATTTTGAAATTTTTTATTGCTCAAATTAACTAATTATTGATATTTAGTGGAACTAGAACATACATATAGAGTCTTTTTCCTTGCATTGAATAAAATGATAGAGTTTTGATTATTTAGTGGGCTTTCATGCTTATTATATAGCTTTTATGCAATTTTAGATAAAGGTTAGGAGTCTGTTGTATAAGGCTAAATAGTATGACCAATTTATTTTTTTTAGTTCTTATGTATTCGATCTTTGGTAGCGAGTGATGACTATTGTATATATAATTTAAAATTTTTGGAGCTTGTAGTAGAATGTAAATATTGACAATGGTAATATAATTATATTATTCTTCTATTTATTTCATTTCTTTAATTCAATTAATTAGCTCTGGATGTCAAATTGATGTGGCTGTAACTGAATGAATATTAATTGTATATATATATATATAAAGAGAAAGAGAAAGAGAAAGAGAATAGAAAAGAAATTATTCTACTTTAGATCTTATTTTGTTATAGGAGTAATAACTGGAATTCATGCCAACCCAACTAAGTAGGAAATTAGATCCTACCTCCTAAGAATTATGGAAATATTAGTCCTTGTTATCCACATTATTGATTTAATTCCAATATGTAAACTAAGGATAAAAAGCCATCTTTAGAAGATCTAATTTTACAAATAGGAACCTAACTATAATGTGAATCTATTATGGTAAGAACCAAATTCATATGGAGTTGAATCATTAAATACAATCAATAATAGATAAAATAATCCTTTATGTAATACTTGGAACCCAGGTTGATAAAATCATCCTAATTTTAATTGAGTGATAATTAGAATGGGGGTAATAATTGTAATTCTAGCCAACCCAACCAAGTAGGAAATTTGAACCCACCTCCTTAGAATTATGGAAATCTAAGGCCTTCTTATCCACATGGATTTAATTCCAATAATCAAACTAAGAATAAAATCCCTCTTGAGAAGATCTAGTTTTTTAAATAGGAACCTAATTATAATGCCAAGCTACTGTAATAAGAATTATTAAAAATAAATTAGGGCAATAAGCTAGCTCTTTGAATAGTGGACTCCAAAGAACCTTACCTTATAATATAGAGGTAAATCCTACGGGAAAACGTAAAGAATATTGCAAGGCTATATAATTAAGGAGTAGAAGAGAGTTAGAGAAAGTGGTTAAGAAAGAAGATAAGCATGTAGAAGAAATTTTTTAGGAAGCACCCATAAAGTCCCCTAAGTCTATAGAACAATCTCAACCCATTAAGGAAGTAGAAAAAAAATTTATAAATGTTAATGAGAGGCCACCACCTCATTTTTCTGAGAGTTTATTAAAATAAAATTTAGATAAACAATCATCTAGGTTCTTGGATGTGTTTAGAATGTTAATAATTAACACACCTTTTAGAAGCTTTAGAGTAGAGGCCTACCTATGCTAAATTCATGAAAAATATATTGAGTTAAAAGAGAGAAACAGAAGACTTAAAATTGTAGCCACTACTAAGGAATATAGTGTAATCATCCAAAAGAGGATCCCCTATAAGCTTAAGGATCGAGGTAGTTCTACCATTCCTATGACTATTAGAAACAATTTTTGTGAGAGAGAGTTATATGACCTAGGTACTAGCATCAATCTAATGCCCTTATCAGTCTTTAAAAGACTAAATTTAGGAGATGTCTAACATACCATTGTTACCCTTGAATTAGCTAATCGTTCATTTACTTATCCAAAGGGAGTAAAAGAGGATGAATTAATAAATGTATGTAATGTAATTTTCACCATAGGATTTATTGCACTGAATATGGAGGAAGATAGAGAAATATAAATCATCACAGATAGACCTTTCATGGTTATAGGTAGGCCATGATTGATTTATAAAAGGAAAAATTAACCATTTAAGTTCAGGACAAAGAACTCACCACTAATGTCCTAAAATCTAAGAAGTTTCCTAAGGATCAGAGTAAGCATTACTGTAGAGTAGATTTGCTTGATTATTATGGTGAGGATATTATGAATAAGTTGTTGAGTGAGAGGCATTTAAAGTTATCATTATGTGAGGATGACTTGGGAAAGGTAGGAGATTCTATTTAGCTAATTAGTGAAGCCCCTATAATATTTAAAGATAGACATGATATGTTTGATACATTATCTCTTGGGAAGCCTTTGAAACCATCAGTTATAGAGGCGCCTATTCTTGAATTAAAAGCATTGTCTACCCATTTTAATGTATGCCTTCTTAGGAGAGGAGTTAATTTTACCTATCATAATTTCTATTAAGCTTGAAAAATATCATGCATGTAAGTTAATTAGATTTCTTAACACATATAAGAGAGCTTTTGAGTGGTCTATTGCTGACATTCGAGGGATTAGTCTATCATTATATATGCATAAGATTCTATTAGGGGAAGCTTGTCAACCCAAAGCTAACCCATAAAAGAGTTTAAATCCTACTATAAAGGAAGTAGTAAAGAAATAAATTATATAATGGTTGGATGTGAGTATTATTTATCCTATTTATGATAGTGACTAGCTTAGCCCAATTCACTATATAATAAAGAAAGGAGGGTTAATTGTCATCACTAATGAAAAGAATAAACCTAATTTAACTAGGATTTTGATGGGATGGAGAATATACATAAATTATGGGAAGCTAAACAAAGTCACTAGAAATGATCATTTTTTCCCTTTATTGATTAGATGCTAGATAGATTAACTTGAACATCCCGAACTCTTAATTATCAAGATATTATTTTCTTTGGCTTAAGGGCCTCTTGATTTTATCCTGTTGGTATAACTTTCGAGGAGATCACCCATCCTAAGATTTTATCATGATGAGTATGCTTAACTAAAGAGTTTCTTAATAAAATTCTAACAATTATACAAAAAGATGCCTGAAAGTTAAGAGTTTAGCTTTTTTTACTTAGGGGATTTCATAATCTCTTCCACTTAAGTAACTGACATTCTCATCTCATAATCATCCATCAGATATATATGATTCTAGATGTGGCCTCTATAAGTTTAAGTGGTGACTCATGCCATGTAACACTTTGTCATATATAGGGTTTAAAAGGAGGATCACATGGCATAGCACTTTATTTTGTATGACACTTAGTTCTCATCTTATGACTAACATTTCTCTCTAATTCTATTTGTAACATTCCAAACTCTTAACTAGCAAGATATTATTCACTTTAGCCCAAGTGCCTCATAATTTTGTCCTGTTGGTTTAACATCACAAGAGGTCACCCACCTCAAAATTTCTCCAAGATGTGCATATTTAACTACAGAGTTTTTTAAGGAAATTTCAACTATTACACGAAAAGGCGCCTCGATATTTCAGAGTTTAGCTTCTTTTACTTAATGAACATTGATCTAACAACAATTCTTTACTAATGCGCATGCTTTGATTTTACGACTTTATATGATAGATTTAGTAATTGATAATATTGATAAGATGAATGCTTTATTAATTCAACACCCATATTATTTTAAGAGTGGATGATGCACTTTGGTCTTATGAGACTGCATATAAACCCCTATTGGAATGTCTCCCTATAAGTTGATCTTTAGAAAAACTTGCAACTTACCTTTAGAGTTAGAGCATAAAGTATTTTGGGCGGTAAAAAAATTAAATTATAATCTTAAGAATGTTGAAGAGAAAGGGGTGATAAAGTTCAATGAGTTAGAGAAATTTAGAAATGATGCTTATGAAAATATCAAATTGTATAAAAAAATAAAAAAAAATGTAGTTATTGTAAGTTCATTAGGAAAGAATTTGAGCCTAGATAAAAAGTGTTGTTGTATAATTCAAGATTAAAATTATTTCCTCATAAGCTAAAGTAATGGTGATCAAGACCATTCTCTATTATTAAGGGGTATCATTATGGATTTGTAGATATTAAGGATAGCAAGACTGCTCAAACTTTTAAAATCAAT
The DNA here is from genome assembly GCF_001605985.2 of Dendrobium catenatum. Taxonomy (NCBI): domain Eukaryota; kingdom Viridiplantae; phylum Streptophyta; class Magnoliopsida; order Asparagales; family Orchidaceae; genus Dendrobium; species Dendrobium catenatum. Next base: position 706,669 of record NW_021319523.1, on the reverse strand, counting down.
GGTCAGAGATTGAAGTCATACTTAGGATGGGAAATAGATCGCCTCAGAAATTCATTTGAGTTGGCTCATCCTAAATAGAAGGCTCATCCTAAATAGAAGATAAGCATAGTCTAGTTGAAAACTATAAACTTAGTATTGTTTGGGAGACAACTCAATTGATTTCAGTGTTTTTTTGTTAAGATAGATTGTGTAAATTTGTTAATAGAAGTCTAATTGGTTATGTTTGATTTGTGTCATATAAAAGTTAGGATTTGTTAGACAGACTTTATCATGTGTGTGGTGCTAATTGGAAAATTCAACCCATCACCACAGTGCTGAGCACAGAAGCATCACAGTGCTATTACTATTATAAAAAATTAAAAATTAAAGTAGCTAACCAGCAAACAAGTAAAATCACACATCATAACCTCATTAAGATCTCTAGGACACCATTAGTTTATTGAAAATTACAAAATCAAGTAAAATTAAAAATATTTATTACCAATCCAAATAGAAATGACCACAACTTCAAATATGCAATTTTTAATGAAGAAAATAGATAATTAGTGCTTCAACTACAAAGCCATGCATTCAACCATTATTCTATAAAGAAGTCGGCAGGGGCAATAAATACTCAATAGCTGAAGGACTACTTTGGAAGGTAAAAGGAAAGGACTTACGGACATTACCCTTTGGGAAAGCTGAGGAGACGCTGAGACGTAGTGGTGGGAATTCGCAACCACGTGACCGCCGCTTCTTTACGCCTCTCCTTTATCACCCCCTTTGTTTTTTTTCTCCTAACTTTATTATTACATAAAGCTTCTCACTGTACTATGTGAAAATTTGAGGAATAATCTTATGTTTATTTCAATTGTATTAAAATTTAAAATTTAATGGAAATTAGCTTAAGAGAATTCAATAAAATATAAAGTAACGAATTATATTAGATATGTGTTCAACACAGTAATAATATATGATAAACACATCAAAAATATTTCTAATATATAGTTATGAAAAATTATTTATTAAATATTTTTTAAAAATATTTTTTTAGAAATTAGATTTTTTTTTTCTTTTTATTTCAAAATTATGAAATATCAGTCATCTAATGATCTGATTAGGATAATAGATGTATTAGATTTGATCTTTATTAAAATAGGTAGAGGTAGACATAAAAAGATTTGGTTAAAAGTTATTAAAAATATATATTTTTTATTAGATTAAGACTTTGGTTGGGACAGCTGTGAATCATCAGTTTTTTCTTACTTTCAAGAGATTTCTTTACTAAAAGTTGATTTAGGTTTCGTTTGGGACGGCTTTTTTATTACTTTCTAAAACGGAGTTTAGTACAATTTTTTTTTTATTATTTTAGTACTAAAACCCTGTTTTAGAAAGCAATAAAAAAGCCGTCCCAAACGAAGCCTTACAAAACAGTATGAATGTTTTCTCAAATAAAGAGTAAAGCTTCATTTGATACAACTTTATTAATATTTTAAAAGCAGTTTTTTATTACAAAACATTTTTAATTAACATTTTTTACTAAAAAGCTCATTTATAAAACAATAGGAACTTGTCTCAAATAAAACCTAAATTAGAATTTGATTCTTGATAGGTCTTAATGAAGAAATTTGATAAAAAAGATTCACGTAGGTGACCCCATATAGTAGTACAAAGATTAGTTATTGTTATTGTTGGTAATTAAAAATAACGAAAATAATCCTCGAAATAATCTTCTTAATTTGTCCACATATATGTCATTTAGGCACCTTAATTTATAGACAATGATAGAAATTGACCTAAATGAGTACATTAATTAATCTGAACTGGCAATTATCTTAGTATCAAGGGCATTAAGGTTCTGTTTGAGATAACTTTCTTAATACTTTTAAAGGAGCTTTTTAGCACAAAATTTTTTTTAAACTCAAAATTTTTGTACTATAAAACTGTTTTAGTAAGCTGTATATATATATAATTTTTTGTTTGAATAAAAATAAACTAACAATTTAATTAAAAAAAATTGAATATGCCATTTCATTCCTAAATTATACGATATAGTTCATATTAATATAAGGAAGATATTTAAAATAATTTTAAAATAAAATAAAAAATAACTCTGAAATATTTAGGGCATAAAAATGAGAAGACGTTTTATATTCGGCTACTTTTCATGTTAATGGATAGCTTCAATCTGACCGCTTTCTGCCACTTGCCTTTAAAAAGCGGCTTTTAGCTTTTATGGTGAGGACACCAGCTGCGATGCCATGTTCCAACTTCCATTGGTCTATTATAAGCCCCCCTCTGAAAGTTCCACATTATCATTTTTTTATTTATTTTTACGTTCAGAAATATGAAAGCTGGCACAACTTAATTGGATGATGCTCCCTAACTAAGACAAGCATTCATTTGTGACAGCTAAAGTTTTTTATAAAATTCATTATGGAGTAACTATATGGGAACAATTTAGAATTGGTTTGCGATAACTTTAGTTTTTGTAGACGTGGCTATCAAATTATTAGATGTTAGCTCCCTCCCTAAGACAAGCATTCATTTGTGACAGCTAAAGTTTTTTATAAAATTCATTATGGAGTAACTATATGGGAACAATTTAGAATTGGTTTGGGATAACTTTAGTTTTTTTTTTAGATGTGGCTATAAAATTATTGTGAAGAAAATAATTATTTTTTAAAGCTGTTATAAAAAATAATTTCTTAGCATTTTTTTTTTTGAAAGTCGCAAAAAAAGGTATAGAAGTGAAAACTGTAGTTGCAGTCTAAAAAATAAATACTGAGAAAGATGTCACAAATGAAGTCTTCGATCTGTTTTAGTGGGACGCAATTTCTTTTAAAAATGTTTGTAAGGTTGATATGGAAAAAGCAACTTATTTAAAAGTTATTGTAGAAATATTTCATAACATACATATTTATTAAAAGTACTTAAAAATAGTGGTCAAATAAAAAGTATGGTTGTGTTCTGAAAAAAGAAAAGCAATAAGAAAGTTATGCCAAATGAAGTTTTAGTTATTGTAGCTGCACAAAGCAGTTTTCCACCACAAAAATTTTTAGAAAATAGTAAGAGAATAGCAAAAAAGTAATATCCAAATGAATTTGGGATTGATGTTTAAAAAGCAAAACAATGAAAAAATAGTCCTAAATAAAATGACATCAAAAAATATTAATTATATTGAAAAACAAAAGTTATAAGATTTGATTCAATTACATAGACTTCTTTGAAGTAAGATAATTCTTAAAATTGCTCAGCATAAATTGGAAACCCTAAACACTTAGATTATTATTATTACAACTATTTTTGTAGGATCTTTGAAGGGTGGAAGTATCGAATGTTAATGATGCTGAAGCAGTTGCAAATGGATTTCTAGGGTATCTTGTCGATGCTAATAATATATACAAACAAATATTTAGGGTTTTGGGAAGACTTCTTGGAGCACTTCTTGTTTTTTTTTTTGGGAGCACTTCTTGTTAGACTTCATATAGTAGAGAAATATGAGATAGCATTGAGAAATTAGGGAGCAAAGAGAATTGTTTTGAATTTTCTGCTTCCTTCTGCATTTCTTCATATTCTGAATTGGATAATGAGTTTTTCTATTTCTATGATATATGATTCGTCTCCAAAAATCACCATGATTGGGTGCAAATCATGATTGGGTGCAAACCTTGATGCATATCTAATTGAAAACTTCTAAACTTAAATTTAGGTCCTTCCAAACTCTGATTTCAACAAACTTATAGTCAAATTGAACATCTCAACTAGATGTACCCAACAATACTAAAATCAATCCAATCCGAGCCAAAATGGGCCCAAATCAAGGAATCGAAGAATATTTGAAAGCTTCAAAATATTAACTTGATGGCCAAATGATATCAAAATATAGCATGATTATAATCGAATTGAGCAACTTGACATGACAAATCAACTGAGCCCAAGATTGCTTAATTTTGATATCATTAAGGAACTTAAACGATTGACAAATGTATCATGATCAAGAGAATCAATATGGGTCGTTCGATGAAGCACTCTGAATTTTGCCTTGATCTTTCTCTGTATTTGCATAGCATGTCACTCTCAAATTCATAAATAGACCCCATCTTCGCACATAAGAGGGGGCTTAAACTTTTGAGGCTTGACTAGAGACTCAAGAGAGCCCTGAGGTTTAAAGAACCCTTGAGCTCCACCCCAGTACCACCACCGACGAACCCATAACACCAGGCCATCACTGCTAAACCTCTACCCAACCATCATCGCCAGATCTATATCTGGCCAGCATCATCAGACAGCCATCTGACCTCTATCGCCTATCAACTATAGCCATTCCAACCTTCATCGTCTGCCGACTACGATCCCTCTGACCTCCTTCGTCCACCAACTAGGTCCCTCATATCACTATTACTCGCTAACTATGATCTCTTCGACCACCATCGCCCACGAACTACAAATACTCCGACCTCCATCACCTGCCGACTATAACTACTCCGACCTCCTTCACATGCCGACTACGGTCCTAAAGACCTATATCAACTATAGGCCCTCAGATAACCTTTGCTCGCATACTACAATCCCTCTGACCACCATCACCCTGCGGCTACGCTCCCTCTAACCACCTTTGCTCGCTGACTACGATTGCTCCATCTTCTATCGCTCACAGATAATGGTCCCTCTTACTTTTGTTGACTGGTAACTATGGCCCTTCTAGCCTCCATAGATAATGATCCCTCATACCTTCATTGCCTGCCGACTAAGGCCCTTCTAACCTCTATCGTCAATTAACTACATTATCTTCGAGCTTTGTCATCCATCGAGTACGGTCACTCTTACCTCAGTCGTCCGCTGACTATGGTCCCTCTAACCTCAATTGAAAGTCAACTACAGCCCCTCGAACCTCCATTACCCACTGACTAAGGTCCCTCCGATCTACATCACCCGCCAATTATGATCCCTCCGACCACCATCTCCAGCAAACTGCAGTCTCACCTCCATCACCCACTGACTATAGTCCCCTGATCATTTTCACTAGCCAACTACGATTAGTCTGACCTCTATCGCACATCAACTACAGTCCCTCCAACCACTGTTAGGGGCCCCTTCGACCACTATTAGTATGTCCTTTTTGAAATTTATCACAAACTATGATCCTTATAGATACTTTCATCTTACTATGGTCCCTATAACCTCCATCAACGGTTGACTACAATCCCTCTAATCACTATCACCCATATTTTTAATAGTATGAAGAACACTAATAATTGTATAAGTATCCATAAAACTGATGGTGATAGTAAAAAATAGTATAATGATTGTAATATTAATCAGTAAAATAATAAAATAATATAGTGGCACTAATGTGATAATAGTAAATGAATGCAGTAACATGCATTCTAATAATCACATTAAATAAGGAGTTATCGATTACATTTTATTTTTCTAGTAGTTAGCAATTAGTAAGTCAGTAATGATTGGTTAAGTAGATAGAGTCATCACTCTTAGCACATCAGTATAGTAATGACTCATTAAAACTCCGAATTAGTAAATCACATGAATCACTAGAGGATATGAACAAACCATAATATTTAAAGAAAATCTCGTCGGCCCATTATCTTGTACAGTTCAGTCAGTCTCTAGAAAAAGTTATTAAAACTAATATTTATTTGTTCTCACACATATTATTATCATATTATTATACACTAATAGCAAGTAGTTATTATTCAATCACATGTTCATATTCATTCACAATGCTTGTATTACTAGTTTGATTGTATAGAAATACCAAAATTTCTATTTTTTGTAAATCGTACAACATACAATATCTTTCATTTTGCTATGTACAATTATGAAATCAACAAGATAAAATATTTAGAATAATCAATATTATAACAAATAGAAGTTATGCAGCAAAAGTTCACTAAATCCAAAGAAAATATAATAAAATCAATTGAAAAGAAATTTAATGAACCACAATCAAAAGCTTTAAAAACATGAATAAGATAAAAGTCACCTACCACAATCTAAGTAATTTTCATAAAAGTAGCAAAATGAATCGTAGGTCAAAAATCTCTCTTTCCTTTTCCTCTCTCTCCCCTCTTATCCTTCTTTTTCTTCCTTCCATGACAAGCCATGACACTTATGGAGTGAGAGAGATGAGTGAGTGGAGAAAAATGGATTTTAATATATATAAAAATGTATTTTATTGCATAGAACCACTACCCAACACCTTAGCGCTGCATAGTTAATTAAGAATAACTATAGAACAGAGCCTTCAATGCCATGACATCAACTTCTAGCACCACTACGCTTACAGTACCACACTACAATGTTCACAAGATCAGCACCATAGTGATCTAATTTAAATAGAAATTAGAATTTTATTTTTATATTCATTTTCAAAAATTTTGTTGTTACACTCTCGATGCTTGCAATCCTTCTTTTAACCCCAAGTGTCATTATACTAATCATAGACCCAGGTCATATGGGGACCTCTTGCCTTTAAGTCCCAAGATAAAAACTCAAAATTAACAAAACCTTAGCAACAATAGAGCATCATATGATTCTCCTCTAGTAAAAACATTACTGAACCTACTTCCGCCAACCATATTGATGCATCTGTGCAACCATCCCTCAACCATATTTAGCTCCCTCTCTACTTCCATGGAATTGAATGAAATAAAAATTCTAACTTAAACTCTCCCATTAGAGAGCTTGAAAATTCTAGTGCCACTACCTCTTATACTAAATGTAACAGGAAATACCCTCACCCTAATCTTAGCCACAACAAATTTGATGTTTTAAACCAAGCAAATTCCTTATGTTCTCAGAATTTGGAAGCCTCCACTTCTCATGTAGCCATCAAGATCTAGCCTCCAAAAAATATGAGAGCCAATCAATCAAAATGGCAGCTAACCAAAATCCTAAATCCAAATGACTCTTTCCAACTTAGCCTTAGGATTTTTAAAGGGTTTAATGAGCTCCTCAAAATTCTCTCTTATAAGAGTAGGTTAACTCTTTCAAGCTTTTTATGCTTTGCATTCTTGAAGCTAAAACTTCTCTTATTTTAATTGCTAACCCTTGGTTCTCTATATTTCACACAATATTTTTGTTGATGAAAATATCGATAATAATTTCCTTTGCTATATTACGATCCTATTTGGATCAAATTGAGGAAGTCCACTACCTTCTTCATGTCTTCCTCCCCACTTCCAATCAACTAATTCATAGTTGTGTTCGAGTATGGTACACTACAGGAAAAATGTTTATTTTTGACAGATTTTCTAGCATAAATAAATTCGTCAAAAATTATAGCAAATTGTACGAGGGGATTTTCCTGCGGATTTTTCAATGGAATTTCTCATATAATTTCAAGCAAATTTCCAACAAAATTTTAAATTTTCTATAAAATATTTACTATTAATTTTTAAAATTATTCATTTTGTCAAATAAAATTAATTAAACAAAATTTTGTTAAAATCAAATAATAATTATTATTATGTTTAGGGTAATAGTTTTAATAATTATTTGTTTAATTTTAAACTATATATTGTTAAACTAATAATAAAAAAGTTTTAATAATTATTCATTTTTTAAAATAAAATTAATTAAACTAAATATTGTTAAAAATTAAGTAAACTAAATATTGCTAAAAATTAATTAGACTAAATATTATCATTTCTTAATAATTATTTTATGTTAAAAATAATTTCAAATATATATTATAGATTAAAGTATAATTTAATTAAAATTTTAAATAAAAGAACTGTAATATGTATAGCAGCTCAAGTAGTTATCCACGTAGGTGGCTTCTGGGTGGCGTTCGAACCCATCTGAATCAAGGCATGGGTGGGTTAGCGGCGAACCTGGTTCACAGGCCTGCATGTTCGTAGAGCCTAGTTTGTCGGCATGCGGGTTCGTAGGCAAGCATGGTTCATGGGCTCTCAGGTGGGTTCATGGGAATGAAAGTTTGTGGGGGGTATAGAAATATTAATTAGAAATGGTGGTAATCTAATCCATATCAGTAAGATGGGTTCTTTTAACAATATGATTTTTGTTAATGGTCTTCATATGGTAGCTTCTGTTGGTCTTAGATATATATGGTTTAATCAAGGGTCTGATAATCCAATTCACATTAAGCTTTATAGATTCTTAGTTAATGACGATTGGCTGACTGATTTCCACTATCCTTCTATAAAGTGGATGTTCCGATATGACCATTCACCACTTATCCTATAAAATAGACCCGAGTCTAATATTTCTCATAGGTTCATCTTCAAGAACTATTGGCTCAAAAATCCTGCATTATGGGATTCCTTGCACTCTTTCTTTTCTCACCATTAGGCCTGAAAACCCTATAGCTGCCTTTTACCCAAACTTACAAACTATGAAGAATGTAATAAAAAAACATTGGACTTCCTCCAACCGGCTTACATGCACCATTTCTAATCTTCACAAAACTTGATTTTCCAACAGCTTCAAATCGACCCTATTAATCATGAGCTTTACTCTCATGTTAAGAACATAAATGGTCTCATTGCTACCTCTTATTCTTTCTAGTCCTCTTGGGTAATTTAGATATTCAAAGCCAGATGGATATTTAGTGGTGAGGATAATTTATATTTTTTTATAGTAGGATCAATTCAAGAAAAAATTATAGCGATATCAAAGTCATATTTGTTGATGGTGATTAGGATTCAAAGCAACATGATATTGGCAATGCTACCATCAATCACTTTCAATACCTCTTTAACTCCTATAGAAGATGCCCTAATGTTGTCTACTCTATTCTTGTTGGGAAATTAATCCCACAACACTTTATTTCTTATCTTATTGCTCATGTAACAAATGAGAGAATCAAAGCTATTATCTTCACGACTACTCATTTTCTATACCTTACATGATGGATTCACTTTTTAATTCTACAAAGAAGTTTGGGGTAGTTTTTATGTTTGCAAAGTAGTTAAATATGTTTTTCTCTAATGTTTACCTTCGAAATAGGATCAACCCACTGCCCTTTCATTAATTCCCAAGAGCACACATGCAATTAATATTATAGATTATAAACCTATATCATTATGTAATACTTTATATAAAGTTATTGCTAAGATTCTTGCTAATAGATTAAGATAGGTCATGCCTTAAAAAATTTAGCTCCACTAACAACATCTTTCTCACTTTTGAGTTATTAAGGAATTTATCTATTCCTAAAAATTCAAAACAATTTTGTGCCAAACTTGACATCGTTAAAGCTTTTGACAAGGTTTCAATGATTTTTCTTATCCAAAGACTAGTCTAAAAAGATTTATCTCCTTGATCAAAACTTGTATCATGGACTTAAATTTCTCTATTTGCATCAATGGTGCTCTTCATAATTACTTGGATCTAACACTCGTCATAGTCAAGGTTTCCCTTTGTCTCCCTATCTATTATGCATTGTCATGGATAGGATGTCAAATCTTCGGATAATTCTTTTTTGTCTAACCAATTTTTTGGTATATATTATGGAATGCAACAAGTTTCTAACCTTTTACATACTGACACACTCCTCATTTTTGGTAAAAGTTTGAGGAATAATTCTAATGTGTTGTTGAGCATCCTAGACGATTTTGGTGCTTCTTTGTTCTTTATATTTATCCTACCAAAATATATAATTGCTTTTCAGAATGTGTTCAAAATCCTAGTGGAATTGTTAGTATTCTCAATATTTTCAATCTTGAATCCTCATTTAAGTACTTGCGCATTACTAATTCTATAAAGAGGCTCCACATTATTGATTTTCACCCAATACTTCAGTCAATTATCACTTTGTTGACTGGAAAGCAAAAATGATTTATTTTCGAGCAGACTTTTGTTTATTCATTGCAATATTTGCAAAACTATAACTTACTAGATTAGGGGTTATATTTTTCCAAAAACCTTATGTTTGTTCATTAAAAGGGCTTGAATTAGATTCTTATATCATGGTGATTTCAATCATAAGAAATTTTACGTGATTTCTTGGAAGACAACTCGTTAGCCTAAGATGTTAGGAGGCTTATGCATTCATGCTATTGTAGCTATTTATCATGCTAATTACTCTTCTCTTATATGGTGATTGGTTTCCTTCAAGATCATTACTTACTGGATGGTGTAGGAGCAATTATATTTCCCTTTGGAAAACTACTGCTAATAATGCTTCTGCTTTTTTGAAAAAGGTTAACCCTGGTTGCTTATAGGATAAATAAAAATATATATTATACTATCTCTTATCATTTTTTATTTTCCTTTCTTTGGGGCCTCTTACTCAATGGGGGAAGTAATTTTTTAGATAAATTGGATCAGAATACCAAAATACTCTTACTTATATTGTTCATGATGCCATGTTTCTAACTTTATTGCTAAGTAGTGTTGGAGTTTTCCTACTACTCTCCCTCAGCAATTGAAAGCTGCTATTATTAATAGAGGTATTGTTAATGATAGTTGCATATCTTGGAAAGACAATCCTTAGCCAATTTTAAAAAACTTTCTTGAAAACTTTTACCAAGAACAATAAACTCTCTAATGGAAAGCTTTCATTTGGCATAATTTTTTTTTTTGTTAGGTATTCTTCATTTGTTTAGTTCACCTTGGTTGGGGGATTAAAAATAGTTGATGCATTAATTGGAAGAAACATCATTATACAACCACTTTGCTCCTTCAATTTTCAGTTTGAGGAAACTCCTCATTTACTTTTTGAACACTATGTTAAGACTAAATGAGAGGTTCTTGAGAGCTTCTTGAGCAAACTTGAGCTTCTTGCAAGGGAGAGAGGAAGAATAGGAAAGAAAATAAAATTTTGAAGGACAAAAATCTATCCTAAAGCTTTATTCAAACTTTCCAAATTATACATCATATATAATCTCTATTTATAGAGATTTACATTGTTGTGGTATTCACAGGATTAACATATCCTAAAATTGGACCAACACCTAACAATCTCCATCTTGGTTTAGGTTTTACAATCAAAGAACCATATGTGCACCTACTATGATCTAACTTCACGAGCAATCCCATTGAATTGAGCCCAATCTCACTTGAAAATGGTCTCCACTATGTGTTCCAATCTACGACACCAGCTCGCGCTCTAGCATCGACTTGCCAGTCTTTCTCGGACACTCATCTTACCTTTAACCTCGCATTGTACCTATCTGATTCTAAGTCCGCAACCAACTTGTCCTCTCGAGGTTCTAAATCATTCCTGATTTGATCCACTACGCCAACACATGACAGGTAAATTAACCTTCTCGCCAATCAAACCCAAAATATGACCCAAAAGATCCACCTCAAATATCTTCACCAAAACCTTAGCCTAGACTATCTCTAAAATGGTATGGATCTAGAACAAAGTCTGGGAATGCTAGTGTCTTCGGTAAGTATTTTCACCACACTTGACATTGAAGGCCTATGTGCTGGTGATGAGTGTACACATATACTGGCCACTCTGATCATTCCCAAACCTTCAACCTGATTGTATTAGGTTTCCACTCTTGTCAATAATAGATAATAGTGTTAAGAGAGTTGCTATTTGCATGTTTTATACTCTTGCAACTTATATAATTTTGATGATTCTAAATATTATTGTTTTAATTATCATTTTCTCCTAATAATTTTTTGGAAGAATTATTTTTGCTTTTGTGTGGACTAACATTTCAGGATAATCATACTTAAGACTACTGAAGACCTCAAATAAAATTCAGCATATCATACTTTGCATTTTGAAGTATGTATTTTTTATCTTATTGAGTCTAAGAGAGAGTAATTATAATTGAACAAACTATCATACACACACTGAGGGAGATCTTTAACTAGTTAAAATTTTAATCTGATCGTACGAGACGATCAGATCAGTTATACCCCTCGGAGAGCAATGGAATAAACAAGAAAAAGTGAGAAATTTTTCTAAGTCCAGATCGTACGGACGAAATGGACTAATCGTCCATGGATGATCTCTTCTAGATTCTCATTTTGAATTATTCGTACGGACGAACATAAGCATTCATCCCAGGATGAATTGCTCTGTTCTTTTGACATATGAAACGTTTGCAGTTATTTTTCTGGGTGGCTATAAAATAACTATTCGTACCATATAAACTTAGTTCGTACAGGACGATGATCATGTACAAACTCACCTCGTCCTAATACATATAAGGAATCATATGCAACAATTTTGCACTGCTCGTACGGGATGAACTTCTGATCGTACGGGACGATCCTCTTCGTATTGACTTGAAAATCAGCAATTTTTGGACATTTTTTCGTGTCTTTCATATAAAAGGTCCTTTGTAAACTGTCACTTTATCTTTTTGCCTATTGATCTTCGTGTCAACTAAAGGGAGATTCAAGGAGAGAGTGTGAGAGAGTGTTTGAAGGAGGATTCTTACTACTAAAGCGTGAAGAATTCACTTGGTACTCAAAGGTAAGAATCTCCACTTGTGATTTGTGATTACTTCACTCTTTTCTCTCATCCTTTTAGATTTCTTGCAAGAACATCTGTCAAGAAGATCTGGTTCTCTACCGACACTTGGAGAGTGTGAACAGCTGAAGGGTTCTCTGCCTACACATGGAGAGTGTGAACAGCCGAAGGGTTCTCTGCCTACACCGGGAGAGTGTGAAAGGACGGATGGTTCTCTGCCAACACTTGGATAGTGTAAAAGGATGATGGTTCTATGCCAACACAAGGAGAGTGTAAAAGGATGACGGTTCTCTGCCAATAGTTGGAGAGTGTAAAAGGATGACGGTTCTCTGCCGCACCGGGTAGTGATGGAAGAGAGTTTTTGTAAAAGCTTCTCGGCCTTGCTGTGGGTGCAAAAGGAGAGTCACTAGTAGTATTAGTGCAATACTCGGAGGATGCCTCCGAGGAATGGATGTAAGTCATGTTTGACCGAACCACTATAAATCTTGTCTTTTAATTTTTTCGCTGCTTTTTGTTTTTACTGTTTAACTTATGGTTGATAAATTTTATCTATAAAATTTACTAAAGTTATCTCGGTTTTAATTTTAAAAAGAGGGATAAATTTTTAATTATTAATTCACCCCCTTTTTTGATTAGCCACTAGGACAAAAGCTTAGGTCTAACAACCTAATTCATATCGAACAAGTTTGAACAAGTGGTATCAGAACTTTGATTTCAAATCATAAGTTTAGACTATTTTTTTATTAATGTAGATGGCTACATTTGGAAATCGAAATACACCTAAGGGTTACTCTATAACTAGGCCTTTATTGTTCGACAATATTCATTTTGATTTTTGGAAAACACGCATGTCTATATTTTTATAGTCACTTGATTACCGTATGTGGATCTTAGTTCAGGAAGGGTATACAAAACCAACTAGACTAGTTGACAAAGTTATAATTGAAATACCTTTGTGGACTGTATAGTAGAAGAATGTGACTTAGCACAACTAAATGCCAATTGCTTGAATAGTTTCTTTTGTGCTCTTAAATCAGAAGACTACATGCGGCTTTCTACTTGTAAGAGTGGAAATGACATATCGTATAGACTTTGTATAACTTATGAGGGGACTAATGAGGTTAAGAAATGTCACGACCTGACCCGATCGGGATGGGTCCCGCTCGCACCGGGTCGTGGGTGCCTTAACTTTCAGACTGACTGAACTGATTCCATGATCTGGCTTTGGAATTTGTTTCAGAACTTTCTTCCAAACATACAGACAAAAACAGACACACAGAGCTACTATAAATATCAAATGCAGCGGAACAGATCATCTATCTTTTTCTTCCTCAAAAGAATCATGTACAAATACAGGTCATGGCTTTCAGACAGAAAGAAAAGCAGAACAGAAAAGCCATGACTGTACAAAAATCAAAAGTACAAAAATACCTATACTGGATCAGACTCTGAACTTCTATTCATGGACTTCCTTCCCTTTCCAGAACCTGAAAACCACGCAGAAAACAAGGATGAGCTACACAGCTCAGCAAGACAACAAACCTTCAATCAAAACCCTCAGAGTCCACATCAAACACATTAGACAAAAATCTGAATAGAAATCAGATCAACAGAATCGTACTGAGCAAATCAGAACAGAAATCATACTGATCGGATCAAATCAGAACAGAACAAACATACATCACATCAGAGCTGATAGAACGTACAGAAATTAGAAATCAGATGAAATCATATCAGATCATAGGTCATATCAGAACAGACAGAATCGTACAGAAATCAGAATCAAATCATATCAGAAACATATCGAACATATCAATTCAGAAAATAAAATCAGAATAAGAACAGATATTTCATAACAGATCTTCCTTCCAGATTTCAGATTTTCCTCTTATATCTCCCTTGTGCATACAGCACCAGAACTTCCCCTTATAGCTCCCTTGTGCGTACAGCACCAGAACTTCCCCTTATAGCTCCCAATTGTGCTCATAGCACTAGAACAGAACAGATATACATAATTTCAGAACTTCACAGAACTTCCCCTTATAGCTCCCTTGTGCTTACAGCACCTTCCCCTTATGACTCCCAATAGCATACGAATAATTAATTCAATTCAGAACAAATTCAGAAATCGTACGAAAATCCGACAGCGTAACGGCAGTATACGGAATTTACACAAAAATTCACCGAAACAAAATTTCACCAAATTACCACAGAACATTCACAATAATAATATAAGACTTTTATTCTACTGCCACAATATTTTTAGACATCGTCAAAATTTTCAGTCGAAAGAAAACACCGCGGAATCAAAAATACCCGGTCAAAATTCTCCAGAAAATAATCAAAATGTGCACACTCGGCACCTTAGAAACATACCAAAAGTTACACGGTAAAAACTGAACCAATCGGAAAATACGGACAAAATTCGCTAACGAAAATGAAATCCGGACAGAAAACTAGTTCAAACTTCACCGTTCTAAAAATTGAGAAAGGCAGAATGTGCCTTACCTTACGTACACCACTTTCTTGAACTGTCACGACGGACAAAAACGGCCCGGCGTCGCTCGAAAATCAACTTTTCCAATATTGCCCTCGACCTTCTCTCTCCTCGGCTGAAAGTAGATATTTATTTTGATTTTCTCTCTCTTCAAAATGAGCTGATTTCAGCTTTAAAATGATCTGATCGGCCTGGCCGATCGCACGATCGTCCTGGACAATCTGAACAAAATCCACATCGTCCTGGGACGATTTCGTAGGAGGATAATTAATTTCCAGGACGATTTGCTCTCTGACTTTTTCCATACACTGATCGTCCTGGGACGATCCCAGATCGGCCTGGACGATCCATACAGGAAATTTTCCTGTAACTTCTGGACAGAAAACTAGAACATATTTACAATTGATCGTCCCAGAATGATCCAGATCGGCCTGGACAATCCTGGAGCAGATTTGATGTTACAATCTCCCCAACTTCAGAAAAATGTCGTCCTAATGTCTGATTCTTTCTCCCAAGTCGCTTCCCGTGCAGTTCGGTGCTTCCATTGCATCTTAACCATCGGAATCTGTTTACTTCTTAACTTACGCACGTCGTAAGCTAGAATCAACTCGGTATAACTCAGATTCTCCTGAATCTCAATCTCATCAGCAGATACCTTCTTTCCAGAGTGAGATATCCACTTTTTCAAAGTAGATACGTGGAACACATTGTGAACATCAGACATCTGATCAGATAGTAACAGTCTATAAGTAGATTTGCCAATTCTTTCAAGGATTTCAAAAGGTCCAATATACCTTGGATTGAGCTTACTCACTCTGTCAAATCTGCTCACACCCTTCATCGGATTGACTTTGACATACACAAAGTCACCAACATAAAACTCAAAGAACCTGTGCTTCTGATTGTAATATTTCTGCTGTCGATCTTGTGCAGCTTTCAATCTTTCTTTGATCAAATCGACTTTCTTAACAATTTCTTCTACAAAAGTGGCACCCATCTCCTGTCTATCTCCAACCTCAGTCAGAGTCAAAGGAGTTCTACATTTCCTGCCATACCGAGCTTCATACGATGCCATTCCAACACTGGCCTGAAAACTATTATTGTAAGCAAACTCAATCAGAGGAATGTGATCTTCCCAGCTTCCTCCAAAATCCAAAACACAAAGCCTCAACAGATCTTCCAGTACCTGAATAGTCCTCTCAGACTGTCCATCAGTCTACAGATGAAAAGCTGTACTGAAATTTAACTTCGTACCCAAACTCTTGCTGAATACCCTTCCAAAGTCTGGAAGTAAACCGTCCATCTCGATCAGAAACAATCACCTTAGGCACACCGTGTAATCTGACAATCTCTTTCACATATAGCTATGCCAATCGATCCACCGGATCGGTCTGTCTAATCGGAAGAAAATGAGCAGACTTCGTCAGTCGATCCATAATCACCCAAATGGCATCGTGCCCTTGCCTTGATCGAGGAAAACCCATAGAAAAATCTATTGTTACCTCCTCCCATTTCCACTCAGGGATAGGCAACGACTGTAAAAATCCTCCTGGTCGCTGATGCTCTGCCTTCACCAACTGACAGGCTTCGCATCTAGCAACAAAGTCTGCTACATCCTTTTTCATACCTGGCCACCAGAACAAACCTTTCATATCTCCATACATCTTACCACTTCCCGGATGAACAGTGTAGCCTGAATGATGAGATTCATACATAATCTCTTTCCTCAAATCTCCAAACACAGGAATCCACAACCTGTTCTTGCAGAAAATAACACCAGAATCAGAAATTCGGATATCAGGCTTCTTACCAGATTCAATCTGAGCAATCAAAGTCAAATAATCAGAATCTAACTTCTGAGCTTCCTGAATCCTTTCTTCCAACGAAGACTGAATACTCAACTGAGTCAAAACTCTGGAATCCAGACTACTAGAGGAAATCACCTCCAACTGCAACCGTTCCATATCTTGAATCAGAAAATCATCAAAAGTGAGCTGAATACCTGATAAGCCAGAAGATTTTCTGCTCAGAGCATCTGCTACCACATTAGCCTTACCAGGCTGATACTTAATCGTCAGATCATAATCCTTGATCAACTCAAGCCATCTTCTTTGCCTCAAATTCAGATCCTTCTGAGTGAAAATGTACTTCAAACTCTTATGATTCGTGAAAATATCACATCTGACGCCATACAGATAATGACGCCAAATCTTCAAAGCAAACACAACTGCAGCTAATTCCAAATCATGTGTCGGGTAATTCTTCTCATGTGGTTTTAACTGTCTTGAAGTATAAGCAATTACCCAATCATTCTGCATCAGCACACATCCCAAACCTTTCAGTGAAGAATCACTGAACACCTGAAATCCTTCCGTACCTGACGGAAGTGCTAACACTGGAGCAGAAGTCAGACAATCCTTCAATCTCTGAAAACTAGCCTCACACTCCGGTGTCCAAACAAAAGCTACTGACTTCTTAGTCAGTCTCGTCAAAGGCGTAACAATATGTGAAAATCCTTTCACAAACTTTCGGTAATATCCAGCCATACCTAAGAAACTACGTACTTCAAATACCGTAGTACGCCTTGGCCAACCCGCAAAAGCCTGAATCTTCTGGGGATCAATAGAAATGCCTTCACCGCTAACCACATGCCCCAGAAATGAAATGCTGTTCAGCCAGAATTCACACTTGGAGAACTTAGCATACAACTGATGCCTTCTCAGAGTCTCCAACACAATGTTCAAATATCTGGCATGATCATCCTCAAAAACAGAATATACCAGAATATCGTCGATGAAGATGATCACAAACTGATCTAGGTACTCTCTGAACACTCTGTTCATCAGATCCATGAAAATAGCAGGTGCATTGGTTACCCCAAAAGGCATAACCAAAAACTCGTAGTGTCCGTACCGAGTACTGAAAGCTGTCTTCTCCACATCAGCTTCTTTCACCTTCACCTGATAGTACCCAGATCTCAAATCAATCTTTGAAAACATAGAAGAACCAGAAAGCTGGTCAAACAAATCGTCAATCCGTAGCAAAGGATACTTGTTCTTAATCGTGACTTTATTCAAATCTCTGTAATCAACACACATACGGAGTGTTCCGTCCTTCTTCTTCACAAACAAAACAGGTGCTCCCCAAGGAGAAACACTAGGACGAACAAATCCTCTATCCATCAACTCCTGAAGTTGAACTTTCAACTCAGAAAGTTCTTTCGGTGCCATCCTGTACGGAGCTTTTGATATCGGAGCTGTACCCGGAAAAACATCAATAGAGAACTCTATATCTCTATCCGGAGGTAAACCAACCAACTCCTCAGGAAAAACATCAGCAAACTCCCGTACCACTGGGATATCAAAAACAGAACCAACATCCAGGTTCATGTCCCGCACCAAAGCCAAAAATACTGGACAACCCTTCTTCCACATTCTTCTCACATCCAGTACAGAAATTAGACTGGAGAGAACACCTCGTAAGCCTTAGAATACACATCTCTCTCCAGACATAAGCAATTTCACTTGCTTCTTCAAACAGTCAATCTGGGCCTCATACAGACTCAGTCAATCCATACCCAAAATCACATCATACAAAGAAATCGGCAAAAAAATCAAACTTGATTTCCACTTCTTGCCAGCAATCTCAACCACACAAAAACAAAACTTCCGAGCAATCAAATTACTTCCAGCAGGCAAAATCACAGAAAGAGAAACCGGCAACAAAATCGAAGGCAGATGCAAGGCATCAAAACAACGCTCGGACAAAAATGAGTGACTGGCTCCAGAATCAAACAAAACATGACAGGGCTGATCAGAAATATAAATCATACCTGTCACCACATCCAGAGAATCTCGAGCCTTCTGCTGACTCAGACTGTATACTCGTGACTGAACTGGAGCTGGAACTGAAGCAACAGAACTACTCGGCTCTCTCTAACTAACACTAGGTGGTCTCCGTGGTACAGAACTCGAACCACCACCTCTACCAGAAAATCCCTTAGAAACAGGGCGTGGAGGAACAGTCCTCGATCTTCCTACTAAACCGGCAGGTCTAACAAATCCCTCAGATCGGAAATTAGATCGTCGATCAAACCCAGCCTGTGGACACTCTGCAATCCGATGTCCTGGCTGACCACATCTGAAGCACTGACCAGTCATCCTGTAGCACTGGCCAAAATGCCGTCGTCCACAACTCTGGCACCCAGGTGCCCCACTAACAGATCCAGAACTAGTCGTACTAGGCGTAGCAGTACCAGAAAATTCTGACTGTCCACTCTTCCTGGAGTCTCCAGAACCAGAAACGAATCTCCTCTTACCAGAGGAACTGCTACCAGAAGCATCACCCCCAAACCTCTTCCTACTCGCAGTCCACCGCTGCTGAGTAGCTATCAGATCGTTCTCTATCAGATGAGCTCTCTCAACAAGCTCAGAGAAATCAGAAATGTGAAATGGTACCAGGGGCTGCCTCAAACTGTCTCGTAGTCCCCTTAGAAAATGGTAGCACTTCGCAGCAGAAGTACTCACCAGCTGCGGAGTATATCGGGCTAAGGCAGTAAACTCTGCCACATACTGCATCACTGTCTTGCTCCCCTGAACCAGCCTCAGAAAACTCTCCTGCATCTGCTGCACGGTAGATGGGGGAACAAACCAATCTCGGAATGCCTCAGTAAACTCTTCCCAAGTAATCAAAGAGTTCAATCTGCCCTGAAACTTGGCCTCCTGCTGGCCTACCCACCAGTACTCAGCTTCCCCATCCAACAGAAATACTGCCAAATGTACCTTCCTGTCTGATGGACACTGCATGCCGTCAAAAGTCTTCTCTAACCTCCTCAGTCACTCTGGGCACAACAGCGCCCTCAAACCTCGGAGGTTTCAATCTTAGAAACATCTGAAGATATCTATCAATATCCTCAAATCGAATAGTAGAAGCTCTACTGTGTGTCTCGCTCATCATCTGAGCAACCAATGAAGTAAACTGGGAAAGTGTATCTGCACCAACCACTGGGGCTGTACTACCCACTGGTGCTGCCTGACTGGCACTCTGACCGTCTGTCATGTTGGGGTCTGGCAGATCCATACAGAAAATCTAGAAAACTAATCACAAAAACAACACAATAAAAATCCAGACAAACCAAAACTATCCCAGACAGACTCAGATCACTTCCTATAGCTCTGTCTTACAATCCAAATTCCAAATTCCAAAACCACTGCTCTGATACCACCAAAAAGGCTTGTCACGACCCGACCGGGACGGGTCTCGCTCGCACCGGATCGTGGGTGCCTTAACTTTCAGACTGACTGAACGGATTCGAGGATCTGGCTTTGGAATTTATTTCAGAACTTTCTTCCAAACATATAGACAAAAATAGATACACAGAGCTACTATAAACATCAAATGAAGCGGAACATATCATCTATCTTTTTCTTCCTCAAAAGAATCATGTACAAATACAGGTCATGGCTTTCAGACAGAAAGAAAAGCAGAACAGAAAAGCCATGACTGTACAAAAATCAAAAGTACAAAAATACCTATGCTGGATCAGACTCTGAACTTCTATTCCTGGACTTCCTTCCCTTTCCCAGAACCTGAAAACCACGCAGAAAACAAGGATGAGCTACACAGCTCAGCAAGACAACAAACCTCCAATCAAAACCCTCAGAGTCCACATCAAACACATCAGACAGAAATCCGAACATAAATCAGATCAATAGAATCGTACTGAGCAAATCAGAACAGAAATCATACAGATCGAATCAAATCAGAACAGAACAAACATACATCACATCAGAGCTGACAGAACGTACAGAAATAAAAAATCAGATGAAATCATATCAGATCAGAGGTCATATCAGAACAGACAGAATCGTATAGAAATCAGAATCAAATCATATCAGAAACGTATCAGAATATATCAATTCAGAAAATATCAAATCAGAATAAGAATAGATATTTCAGAACAGATCTTCCTTCCAGATTTCAGAACTTCCTCTTATATCTCCCTTGTGCATACAGCACCAGAACTTCCCTTTATAGCTCCCTTTTGCGTACAGCACCAGAACTTCCCCTTATAGCTCCCAATTGTGCTCATAGCACTAGAACATAACAGATATACAAAATTTCAGAACTTCCCCTTATAGCTCCCTTGTGCTTACAGCACCTTCCCCTTATGGCTCTCAATAGCATACGAATAATTAATTCAATTCAGAACAAATTCAGAAATTGTACGAAAATCCGGCAGCGTAACGGCAGTATACGGAATTTACACAAAAATTCACCGAAACAGAATTTCACCAAATTACCACAGAACATTCACAACAATAATATAAGACTTTTATTCTACTGCCACAACATTTTTAGACATCGTCAAAATTTTTAGTCGAAAGAAAACACCGCGGAATAAAAAATACCCGGTCAAAATTCTCCAGAAAATAATCAAAATGTGCAAACTAGACACCTTAGAAACATACCAAAAGTTACACGGTAAAAACTGAACCAATCGGAAAATACGGATAAAATTCGCTAACGAAAATGAAATCCGGACAGAAAACTTGTTCAAACTTCACCGTTCTGAAAATTGAGAAAGGAGGAATGTGCCTTACCTTGCGTACACCACTTTCTTGAACTGTCACGACGGACAAAAACGGCCCGGCATCGCCCGAAAATCAACTTTTCCAATATTGTCCTCAACCTTCTCTCTCCTCGGCTGAAATTAGATATTTATTTTGATTTTCTCTCTCTTCAAAATGAGCTGATTTCAGCTTTAAAATGATCTGATCAGCCTGGCCGATCGCACGATCGTCCTGGACGATCTGAACAAAATCCACATCGTCCTGGGACGATTTCGCAGGACGATAATTAATTTCCAGGACGATTTGCTGTCTGACTTTTGCCATACACTGATCGTCTTGGGATGATCCCAGATCGGCCTGGACGATCCATACAGGAAATTTTCCTGTAACTTATGGACACAAAACTGGAACAGATTTACAACTGATCGTCCCAGGATGATCCAGATCGGCCTGGACGATCCTGGAGCAGATTTGATGTTACAAGCAATCTAAACTTAATATATTGTTGCATTATTATGAATTATTTCGCATGAAACCAAATGAATCCATTTCTAATATGTACACAAGATTCATACAAATAGTTACCTCTTTACATACATTAGGTAAGAAACTAACGAATGCTGAAATTGTTAATAAGATACTTCGTTGTTTGCCTACTGCTTATGATGTTAAAATTACTATAATTACAGAGTCTAAAGATCTAAATATTTACACTATTGATAATCTTCTTGGATCACTAATTGCTTACGAGCAAGGAGTTAGCCAAAGAAAGATTGATGCAGGTGAACCACGAAGGGAGAAGAACATAGCACTAAAAGTGGAGGAGTTTGAGAGTGAACACTCACAACAAGAGGATGAAGATGACATCGCACTAATGCTAGACAATTCAAAAGCTTTCTAAAGATGAAGCAGAAGAGACGCCAGCAATGGAATTAAGGTAAATTTAATAGAAATATGAAGGTTTCAATTGATGTTATTTGCTATAAGTGCAGGAAATATGGACATATTAAGACAGACTGCCCAAAACTCAAAGTCACTCCTAGCAAGGATAAGGTAGAGGAGAAACTAATTATAAAGAAGGGAAAGAAGAAGTTCCAAAAAGCTTTTTGGGCGGACTCAGCTTTAGACTCATCGGAGACTGAAAAGAAAGAGGAAGTCACTAATCTATGCTTAATGGCCAATAGTCTTGATCAGTCAGATCAAGAAGAGGGTTCCTCTCATACAAGATCACGTGACAACATATGGTATCTGAACAGTGGATGCTCAAAGCATATAACTGAAGATACTGCATAATGTTGAGATTCATTCACAATGAATTTGGTTGTTAAACCTAAGCTTATGTCCCAGTGGCTAACAAAGAGGGGGGGGGGGGGAATTGATAATTAAAAAATTTAAACCCTCTTTATAAACTTTGGAAATTAAAACTTAATTATTAGTAAATTTTTTAGAAAAACATTTTTCAACCACAAGTTGTAAATGATAAAGAAAATAAAAAGCAAAAAAAGTAAAGAACACCAGATTTATAGTGGTTCGGTCAAAACCAGACCTACATCCACTCCCCAGAGGCACCCTCCGAGTATTGCACTAATAACACTAGTGACTCTCCTTTTGCACCCACAGCAAGGCGGAGAAGCCTTTACAAAAACTCTTTCCACCACTACCCATTGCGACAGAGAATCGTCTTCCTTTTACACTATCCCCAGTGCTGGCAGAGAACCATCCATCCTTTTACACTCTCCTAGTGTGAGAAGAGAACCCTTCGTCCTTTCATACTCTCGTAGTGTGGGCAGAGAACCCTTCATCCTTTCACACTCTTCTAGTGTGGGCAGAGAACCCCTCGGCTGTTCACACTCTCCAAATGTCGGCAGATAACCAGATCTCCTTGACAAATCTCCTCACAAGAAATCTAGATGAAAGAAAGAAAAGAGTGAAGTAATCCCAAATCACAAGTAGAGATTCTTACCTTTGAACACTAAGCGAAGTCTTCACACTCCAGTGGTAGGAATCCTCCTTTGAATGCTCTCTTTCACTCTCTCCTTGACTCTTCTTTCAATAGTCATGAAGATAAAAAGGCAAAAAGATTTGGTGGCAGTCTAAATTGGACTATATATAGGAGAAACAAGAAAAACTGTCCAAAACTGCAAATTTTTCAAGTCATCACGAAATGGATCGTCCTGGACAATTTTACTTAAAGTGTCAGAAATGATCCTTATGTATATTTGTACAAACTATGTTCGTACACGATCATCGTCCCGTACGAACTAGGATCGTCCGGTACGATCAATTATATCATAGGTCGATTCCCAAATAATTGCAGGATGTAACCAACTGTGGTAAGTCGGTTCACAACATCCTGGGATGAACAGGACTTCATCCAGACGAAATTTTTATAGAGAACAACTCGTCATGACACGATAATGAATTTCATCTGAACGAAATTTTTACAGAGAAGAATTCATCCTGGGACGATTTGGATTTCGTCTGGACGAAATTTTTATAGATCCAAAGTCGTCCTAGCACGATTATAGATTTCGTCTGAACAAAATTTTTACAGAGCCTAACTCATCCTGGGACGAAAATGATGTCATCCTGGACGACCAGGACTTCAAAAAATTTCTTCAACTCCTGTTCGTTCCATTGCTCCTACGAGGAGATAACTGACCTGATCGTCCCGTACGATCAGTACAAATTTTGTAAGATCTCCTTAAATGTGTGTGTGTTTTTATTCACTCAATTATAATCACTCCCTCTCATTTCAAAGAACAATTTAAAGCTTCAATTTGCAAAGAATTGCATGCTGAATTTGATTTGAAGTATTCATAGTTTAGAGTTCAATTTTCCTGAAATAATAGTACACATAAGAGCAAAAATAAATCTTCTAAAAAGTGTTAGGAGATAACTACACATAAAATAATAATAATAATAGGAATCATCAAAATTATATAAGTTGCAAGAATGTAAAACATGCTAATAGCAACTCTCTTAACACACAATTCATATCGCTGGAAGCCAGGAGTGGAAGCAAGGTTACACTTAGAGATAACACCACAAGGAAGGTGGTTGGGTCAGGTATGATTGAAAATCTTAAGAATTTTTTCATTGAAAATATATTAATGGTAGAAGGCTTAAAACATAATTTATTAAGTATAAGCCAGTTATGTGATAAAGGATACTGGGTTAAATTTTTTTTCTACTAGCTGCATATTAAGCCTAAATGAAAATGATGTTTTAAATGGTATTAAGATAAACAATATATATATACTAGACTTGAATTATATTAAAACTCATACTGTTTTTCGTTTGAAAACTATATTTGATGATGTTTTAAATGAAAATGATGTTTTGAAAATTATATTTTCTAAATTTAAGTTTTGCTTATAACTTGACATAATTAAGAATATCAATTTCATGTCTCTTATTAGACTACATTAATGTTTAATATTATTATTATAATTGTGATGTTTTCTTATTTTGTATTTCACTTATCAATAAATATTGCTGTACTTAGAAAAATATTTTTGGGCTGAGGCAGTTATCACTGCATGTTATGTTCTGAATAGGGTGAATGTGAGATCAAAATTAAATAAAACACCCTATGAGTTGCTAAAAGGAAGAACACCTAATTTGTCACATTTGCATATTTTTGGATGTAATGTATTTTTCAAAACAATGAAAAATCTGCCTTAGAAAAATTTGATTCAAAATCAGATGAGAGAATTTTTATAGGATACTCAAGCGTTGGAAAATCTTATAGAGTACTCAATAAAAGAACTTTAGTAATAGAGGAGACCATACACGTCGTACTTGATGAATCAGAAATTTTGGAAGAATCAAATGTTGTAGAAGATGAGATTGAGATAAACTACCAAAAGATTGAGAAAATAAATTTGGAAGAAAATTTGGAGATAGAAAATCCTTTGCCTAGAGATTTGAGATTTTCTAAAAATCACCCAAATGAATTGATTATAGGTGAACCTAGTGAAGAAGGTATAAGAACTAGGCGTGGACTAAACAAAGAAGTCAATCATTCAGCCTTTATTTCAACCATAGAACCCATAAATATTGATCAAGCACTTTTGGATGAATTTTGAATTTTGGCTATGCAATAAGAGTTAAATTAATTTTTAAGAAATAAAGTTTGGAAATTAACTGCAAGGCTGAAGGATCAAAGTGTAGTTGAAACTAAGTGGGTTTTCAAAAATAAAATGAATGACTCAGGAGTAGTCATTAGAAATAAGACGAGATTAGTTGCTAAGGGGTATAATCAGATTGAAGGAATTGATTTTGAGGAGACATTTGCCCCTGTAGTTAGACTTGAAGCAATTAGGATTTTGTTAGTCTTTGTCTATTTTAGAGGATTTAAATTATAACAAATAGATGTAAAAAGTGCCTTCTTAAGTGGGGTAATTCAGGAAGAAATTTTTGTAGAACAACCTCCAGGTTTTGAAAATCCTAAATATCTAAATCATATTTTCAAATTGAAAAAGGCATTATATGGATTGAAATAGGCACCTAAGGCCTGGTATGAGAGATTGAGCACCTTCCTACTTGAAAGATCATTTGAAAAAGGAAGTGTGAATACAACTCTCTTTTTAAAGAAAGTAGGAGAGGATATACTCATTATACAAATTTATGTTGATGACATCATCTTTGGATCTTTAAATAAAAATCTTTGTGATAATTTTTCTAAAACAATGAGTACTGAATTTGAGATGAGTTTAATAGGAGATCTAAGTTACTTTCTAGGCTTTAGTATTAAGCAAATTGAGGAGGGAACATTTCTTAGTCAGTCTAAATATGTTAATGACTTCCTCAAAAAGTATGAAATGAATAATGCTAAACCTGTTTGTACACCTATGAGTTCCTTAGTTTAATTAGATAAGGACCCTAAGGGAAAAATCTATTGATCAAAAGAAATTTAGAGAGATAATTGAATCTTTGCTTTACTTGACAGCTAGCCGACCCAATATCATGTTTAGTGCTTGTTTGTGTGATTTCAATCAGATCCAAAAGAATCACATTTGAAAGCAGAAAAAAAAATTTAAAATATCTGTTAGAAACTCAGAACTTAGGAATTTGATATCCTAAGTTTAGCACTTCATTTGAAATAATTGGTTATAAAGATTATGACTTTATAGGTTATAGGGTTGATAGAAAGAGCGCTTTTTAAATATGTCAGTTTATTAGAAATTCTTTAGTCTCTTGATTTAGTAGAAAATAAAATTCAGTAGCCCAATCTACTGCTGAAGCTGAATACGTTGCATTAGGAAGTTATGTGGCAAAAGTACTTTGGTTGAAACAACAATTGATTGATCTAGGATTAACTATAGGCACTATTCCAATTTATTGTGATAAAACTAGTGCTATTAGCATTTCTAAAAATCCTATTCAACATTCAAGAACCAAACATATAGATATGAGGCATCATTTTATAAGGGATCATGTTTCCAAAGGAGAAATTGAACTCATTTATGTTTCTACAGAAAATCAACTTGCAGATATTTTTACAAAACCTTTAGCCTTTGATACTTTCAGTGCATTAAGAATAAGGCTTGGTGTGATTGATTTGAATGCTTAATTAAAATGTTTCTGTAACATTGATGTGTGTTTATCTAGTTAGTATTTTTGTATGTATTTGTGATTTTGTAATTTTATGTATTTTTCTATCGTGTTTTTATTGTGTTTATGTTTTAGTTTTTGAAAAATTCTCACATCTACATTTTTTAGTGCAAGTTTTGAAAAATTGAGTGAAAATCATCCAGGACGAAATTATTTTCGTACGGGATGAATTGTGTAGTGTGTTAACTGACGGATTTGAACAGTTTACGTACAGTTTTTCAGTTTTTATTTTTCACTTCGTATGTACGATCATCTGGATGAAATTTTTAAACGTCTGTACGATTGATTGACAGTTAAACGGATAATGTAGTTTTTATTATGCATGATCGTACGTACGAACCTTTAGTTTGTAAAGACGAACGCTTGGCGATTCGATGTGGAGGACGGTTTCAACTGCCATTAACATGATCTTTATTATCTGATTGTCCAGGACGAACACCTATTTGTCTGTACGATCGTTTGGTCAAAAGTCTGTACGAAATGACGCATCATTACTTTTGTGATTACGAAAAGCCGTTTTATTTTTGGACTCATTCATTCGTCCATTCAAAATTTGTTCGTACGAGACGAACTGAAATTCGTACGGGATGAAATTAATTTCATCTGTACGAATAAGTCGTATTTCATTAAATTGATGGGCTTTGAACTCAACTATTATCACTTCAAACATCCCTTTCAAACCCCTATTTCCCTAGAACATCTCTATGGCAAGCTCTAGAGAAAGGCAAAAGGTTCTAGCCAAGGGTCCACCCAAAAACTTTAATGATAACTTTTTGTCCAAGGCAAACAAAGAGTCATTTCCTAGATTTGCCTCTGCTAAGATCACCCCTTCTAGAGTTCTTATACAATAATAACTGAATTTTCACGTAATGAATCTGTTTGCTGCCAGCCAATTTGGCTTCATTCTCACTCTAGTTCACTTCTACAATAAGGAGATCTTTTACTACTTTTTGCAAACATGTCCTTTAACTCTGACCATTATGTGATTAGGTCATTTGTTTTTAAGAAGAAAGTAGAGATTACTAAGGCAGACTTTTTTCTGAACTTAAGGACTGAAGGGATTAGAGCTCATACCTTGACCACTACTTCCGATTTTGACTGGTCTACAATAAATGATGTTCTTAGATGGTATGGTGGGATATCTCATATACCCAAAGTGTCATCTCTTAATTAAAAAGTTCATATCATCTAGCATGTTCTTCGTATATCCATCATTCCTAAAACTAGCGATTGAGTAAATATACTCCTCTACTTTTTACTGTGACCTATTTGATTATGACAGACCAACCTATAGATGAAGCCCAACTAATCATTGACTATCTTTATGGACTTTCTGAAATTAGTCATGTTGCCCATAAAAGAAAGAAGAATATTGCCTTAGGACATCTTGTTGCCTACATTTTGGAGAACAAGTATGAATTGGTTCATCTAGATCAAGATTTTGAAGAACCTCTCTACTACAACGATGGATCTTTTAGAGCAATCTTCAATAAAACCACATAAACCACATATTATTAGTGACTCAAAGGAGGAACCTAAACCTACGCCTGCTAGTGAACCAAATTACTATGATTTGGTTTAGAGATTTGATCGTTTAGAGTCTCATTTTGATCAAATTGAAACTCACTTACAGCAACATGATGTTCAGTACAATCAAGACATGGGATATATGCGAGAATATATAAATAATATAAGTTCTAATATGCTTATGATAAGCAGTTATTTTAATTTCTTCAGTACTGCATCTCCTCCTCTTCCTCCAGATCAGGGCCCCTCATAGTGATTTGTGTACTTGTTTATGATCTTCTATAGTTGATGTGATTGTGTTGTGATAGATTGTGATGTAATATGTTTTAGTTATGTGTTAGTTTTATTTTATGTTTTTTATTGTATTGATATCATTTTTTAGATTGTAATATTCATTATAATGATATCAATATAAGTCATCTTGTCTTGGTTTTAATTTTGTTTTGAAATGTGTGTTAGCCTATATGAAAATCCCTAAAAATTTTTATCTTACAAGCGCTATACTTTAAACTGCAACTCAAATTTGAATTCATTAAAAAATCTAATTTTTCTAAATTTAAGTTTTGCTTATAACTTGACATAATTAAGAATATCAATTTCATGTCTCTTATTAGACTACATTAATGTTTAATATTATTATTATAATTATGATGTTTTCTTATTTTGTATTTCACTTATCAATAAATATTGCTGTACTTAGAAAAATTTAAAATTTTTTATTATTGATTTTGGAAATATCAAGATTACTCTTGAAAAATGTACAAATGTACAATATTAAAATGAATGCACAATGGTTCGTAATTTTAAAAAGAGGCACAAAATAAGCCCACAAGTAAAAAGATACACACACAAAAAATGTGCCACAACTATTGAAAAAGATGCGCAAAGCGTCACATGTAGTAGTTATTTCTTTCCATAATCTTTCAATCTCTTAAATTTAAATTGATCGTCTATACATTTTTATTTCGTATTGAAATTTGAAATATAAAAATTTTATATTCATCCTTTATGTAATGATATTCCTTATCTCAAATGTCTAAATTTATTCATGTTTTTTTATTAATAAATTTTCTTATCAATGTTATATCTCTTCTTAAATTCTATGAATCAATTTATTTGCCTAATGATTTGGTTTTATTTACAAAATTTATTTCAATCACTTTCAAAGATCAACATAAAAGGATTATCATATGACTGCTTACATTTCTGATATGTTTCTTCTTCTCTTTTTGCTGTTATCAAAAAGGGGGAGAAATATTATTTGTTCTATCATAATGTTTGTTTTTGTTTTATTTTTATCATATCTTTGTTTGATCTTGGTTTTTGTTTTGATTTTGTAATCATATGTTTGTTTTATTTTTGTCTGATTGTTGTTTTGTTTTTGTTTGATTAATTCAAAAGCTCCTTATTCCACATGCTTATCAATTCATGAGGAGTTTAGGAGATGCTTTAAAAATTGAAAATTATACAAACAATAATTATTTTGCCATCATCAAAAAGGGGGAGATTATTAAGAGATTTGCTATTTGTATGTTTTACATTCTTGCAACTTGTATAATTTTGATGATTCCAAATATTATTGTTTTAATTATTATTTTCTCCTAACATTTTCTGGAAGAATTATTTTTGCTTTTGTGTGGACTAACATTTTAGGATAATCGTACTTCAGACTACTGAAGACTTCAAATGAAATTCAACATATCATACTTTGCATTTTGAAGTATGTATTTTTTATCTTATTGAGTCTGAGAGAGAGTAATTGTAATTGAGCAAACTAGCATACACACATTGAGGGAGATCTTTAAAAAGTTAAATTTTTCTTCTGATCTTACGGGACAAACATAGTTCGTACGGGATGATCAGATCATTTATACCCCTCGGAGAGCAATGAAACGAACAAGAAAAAGTGAGAAATTTTTCTATGTCCAGATTGTACGGACGAAATGGACTAATCGTCCCTGGACAATCTCCTCTAAATTCTCACTTTGAACTGTTCGTACGGATGAACATAAGCATTCATCCCAGGACGAATTGCTCTATTCTTTCGACGCATGGAATGTCTGTAGTTATTTTTTTGTGTGGCTATAAAATAATTGTTCGTATCGGACGAACTTAGTTCATATGGGACGATGATCATGTACAAAGTCACCTCGTCCCAATGCATATAAGGAATCGTATGCAACAATTTTGCACTGTTCGTACGGGACGATCTTATGATCGTATGGGACGATCCTGTTCATATTGATTTGAAAATAAGCATTTTTTGGATAATTTTTTGTGTCTTTCATATAAAAGGTCCTTTGTAAACTGACACTTTATCTTTTTGCCTACTAATCTTCGTGTCAACTAAAGCGAGAGTCAAGGAGAGAGTGTGATAGAGTGTTTGAAGAATAATTCTTACTACTAGAGCGTGAAGGATTCACTTGGTACTCAAAGGTAAGAATCTCCACTTGTGATTTATAATTACTTCACTCTTCTCTCTCATCCTTCTAGATTTCTTGTGAGAAGATCTGTCAAGAAAATCCGGTTCTCTACCGACACTTGGACAGTGTGAACAGCTGAAGGGTTCTCTGCCTACATTTTGAGAGTGTGAATAGCCGAAGGGTTCTCTGCCTACACTGGGAGAGTGTGAAAGGATGAAAGGTTCTCTGCCAACACTTGGAGAGTGTAAAAGGACGACGGTTCTCTGCCAACACTTGGAGAGTATAAAAGGATAATGGTTCTCTGCCACACCGAGTAGTGGTAGAAGGGAGTTTTTGTAAAAGCTTCTCCGCCTTGCTGTGGGTGCAAAAGAAGAGTCACTAGTGGTATTAGTGCAATACTCGGAGGGTGCCTCCGGGGAGTGGATGTAGGTCGTGTTTGACCTAACCACTATAAATCTTGTGTCTTTTATTTTTTCACTGCTTTTATTTTTATTGTTTAAATTGTGGTTGAAAAACTTTTTTTCTATAAAATTCACTAAAGTTATTCTTGGTTTTAATTTTAAAAAGAGGCATAAATTTTTAATTACCAATTCACCCCCCCCCCCCCCTCTTTGTTAGCTGCTGCGAAAAAAGCTTAGGTCTAACAACCTAATTCATATCGAACAAGTTTCAACAAATAGGTCCTCTTTATCTTTTACAAAATGTGTCACGTCTAGAAGGTGATATTGGTCTTCATTCATATAGCTCGAGACACACTTCCTAGTTACAATCTTCAATACAACAATATTAAAGCTGTATACATCTACCTTTTTTATCAAATAGCTCCTTGTTGCATATTCAGGTGTCAAATATCCATTGAAGAAAGATTTTCAGTTGCTTTGGAGAGTCCCATTTGAAATTCCAACAAATTATTCATGCTACAACTTCTATCAATTCTATTTCATGCAAACTAGCCTGCATCAAGGACCTTCCATCCACCTGAGTCTGCCTCTCATTATAGGAAAATCCCCTAATATTGGCAGCATTTTTTGGTGAAAATTGATCATTTTTTGGTGATGTTGGAATTTATCGATGGCAGTGTTCGTCGATAAAACCCACCCATATATGAAAAAAATTTCTAGCAGCAAATATTTTTGGCAGTTTTTCAGTGGAATAATGCCTACCAAAAAAGAAAAGAAACAATTTTAAAAATTAGCTATCAGCATGCCAGATGCCCGGCTACACTGCGGTCTTGTTGAATCGCGCGCTACACGATAGCACCAGCCCGCCTGACCGCACTGGTGTTGACCTCATTTTTGTATGAGGTCTCTAAGACCCACTTAGGTTTCTTTCTAGTGACCCATTGATTGGGAATTATCTACTCCATAATCATATAGGCTCTGGATAAGGCCCAAACCAACCTCAATCAAACTCAATCGCACCTCCTAAGCCAGTTCTTGGATCAAGCACCAGTTAACATTCAATCAATTCTCAATCAACATTCAATCAACTTACAAATCCCATCCAATAATCAACAATCATCCCTTTGATTGTTGGTGATATGGATAAGCCACCCCATAATCATCCAAATCCAAAACTCAATCCAATTTCAAAATTTTAATCCAAATCCAAGGGCTAAGGACCAAGATCCTGAAACCTTTTTCAGGAAAATTTTCAAACCTCATGGAACCTAGCCTAATGACTTATGATTTGATGTCTATCAATTGCATTTTGTTTAGACATGTCTCTAAGGTCAACCATCTAAATTTGAGCTCAATCTAACATTCCTAGCCTCTGAAATTGAATCTTCTTTCCAAAGGCTGCAAAACCTTCAGTTATTTAGAACCTTATCCACTAGACTTTCCATCCTATGGATCTTGGCCCTAGGACCCTTTCCAAACCTTTCAATCATATCCATGACCTCCATTAGGACCTATTGACCAATACTCTACATCTTTTCTAACTTAATTTGGGCTACAATTCACCAGGGGTCAAAATGACCAAAATACACTTTAAAGGGGTTTTTTGTCTTTTCTCGCAAGTTTAATTCAACCTTCCCTTTTCAATCATTAAAGCCCATCCCAATGGATCCTAAACACCATTAGGAACACATTGGACACATACCTATATTTAGGTTTGACCTAGTTGACCAATTTAACCATGGTTGACCAAGATGACCCTTAAGGGGTTTGAATACCCATTTCCAACCAAATGCCTTTCTCTTGGCTTACAACCACACCCCTTGAGTTTATATGATCAAATTGAACTCAATGAACTCAAATCTCAACCCTAGGTTAACTTGGTTGACCAAGTCAACCAAGTTTTACCAAATCTTCCATATACCTCCATTCATTTAATCCTTTGACCAAGACTTTCCCATCCCCATTTAAGCCTATGGGGTGACCCATTTGGTCCCTAAGAAAGCCCTTTTGGAGAACCAAGCCTTGGGCCTACTTGAGTTAGCCATTTGGCTTAACCCAAGTACCCAAAGAGAGGTCTCCCTTGAGCCATTTCCTAGTCCAAACCAAATTAGATCAAACCCATGGTGAAATTGAGTCTCCCTTGACCCAATAAACCTTCCCTAGTCAACCCAGCCATTTAGGTCAACTTGGGCTAGGAGTTAGGCTAACCTAAAGTGGCCAAAACCATTTGAGGTTGAGTCAACTCCAATCTTAAGCCTAATTGAACCTAACTAACACCTTCACTAGGTGGCCTTAGGTCCAACACACCTACCCTAGTCAATCCAAACTTTGGGTTGACTTGGGTCAACTTCTAGGCTAGCCCAAAGTGGCCAAAACTACATTAAAAGAGTCTAAATTTTAATTGTGTCTATCTATAGTATTTTCACCCAACATAAGTCAATGGACCACTTAGGACAATCTCTAGACATCAAGCCTAGCTCTCTAAAACTTTAATAAAAATGTTCATATCACTCTTTCATAAAATGATCATACTCATGTATTTAAAATTGACCAGGGGCTAGCTGGCTCCCCAATCTAGACCAGGATAAGTCCATATTTTGCATTGCATTAGTTAGGTTCGGGTCACCACTGTGTGGTGTCCAATTTAGATTTAGGATCTAGGGCGGATCTTGGATCATAAGACCCCAACCTCTGAGAATATAATCTCAAATTTATATTAAAATACTCAACTCAAATTAAATCATCTTAAAAAAAAAAACTTTAAATCCAATACTTAGATTAGGATGGGACACTTCTGAATTATTTTTAGAATAATATAGTGTCCCCTATACTTCTTCCTTTTATCTTGCTAATAAGTTCTCCCTTTTGATCCATTCTTACTTGAAATTCTAAAATTCACCTTCTTTGATATCATTCTTAGATCATCTTTAAATAAAAATTTGTCATTATATTAATTAAGAATATTCATAGGAAATCCTAGTTTTATATGATGTAATTAACTATGAGGGCATACGCTCGTAGGAGATTTAGAATCTACATCCACCTTTTTTATGAAAATTGATTTTAAAAAATTAATCAGTTTTCTTTGGGGAAAATTGAATCATCGACGATCATTATCATCATATTCAAAGAATTAATAGCAAATAATATTTTCTCCCTTTATGGAGATATATCTTTTGTTGAAGAAGCTTTAGATATGAACTTAATGATGATCCCTCTGCATTATCATAGCTAAATATTTTGTTGAACTTCCTTTTGATACTCCGGGACCATACGCAATCCTCCCTTAAATCCAGTTATAGTATTTGAGATAGGATTCACAATTCTAAATCTAAACCCCATCCTGAAATTTTATTTCCACCTCCCAAGGTAGTATACTTTTTGTGATGGGATGTTCGATTTTAGGATTAGAATTCAATGTCAATTTTTTTTAATTCCCCAAAGAAAGCTAAACTTCTCAAAACCTGCTTTCAAAAACTTCCACTAACAAAATAACTAGCCCGCCCGACCACAAGCTATCCGCTGCCCCCCTAGCCAGCCTGACCACGTCCTGTTAGCCCATCCTGAACCACCCGATCGAGCACTGTCCACTGCCCCCGCACTTGCCCGACCGATTGTGTTACCCGGGATTCAAACCGAAGACCTGCGTGTGCTTGGGAGTACAAATACTCTACCATTTTGCTTTGGAATAAAATGTGTCATGAAACATACTCTTTTATACTTAAATAATACAAATATAAAAATTAAAAAATAAAATAAAATAAAATGGTAAAATGAATAAATAATTAAAATAAACAATTAAATAAAAAAGTTATCAAAG
>NW_021319523.1:662325-670215 GCF_001605985.2 Dendrobium catenatum | reverse complement strand
GCCCTAGACCTAAAGTAAACGGCCAAGATTAAATAAAGGGTTAATTAGGAGGGAATTAGGTCGGTTTAGGCCGTGGTTTCAATTTGAAATCAAGGGGAGGAGTTAATGGCATTGATTAGGCTCTTAATAAGGATTTAAATGGGTTTCAATGGGTCGATTTGACCCATTATGACTTGGATTGACCAAGTCATGTGCTAACTTGGTCAACTCGGTCAAATAGGTCTAATGGGTATTGGGTTTGAGCCATGAAAGAGTTTGAATTTGTTTTGGACTCAGAAGGGGCTTAATGGGTCAATTTTGACCCATTAAGACTTGGGTTGACCAAGTCAAAGGTTGACTTGGTCAACTCAACCTATCATGCCCATGTCTGGGCAAAATCGAGGTCAACAATCTGAAGTTGATATCCATCAGCTTATTATATATTAAGATTCTATAAGAATAAGAATAACCTTTTGTTTTTTTAATGAAGGGTCAAAATAATCGCCGACTATTTAAAGTCCTATCTTAGGCTCTTGAGTTTAAAACAGAGACCTAAATGATCTCAAGAGAGGATTAATTTTTTCTTTTTTAAAGATTGGGGAGACCAAATTGATACTTTTATATAGCCAGAAATTATTTTGGTTATTCGAAAAAAAATTTGGAGAATAATTCGATCTTTTCTCGGAGTCCATAAAATTCTTACTAAAAATATTTCATCAGAATTATTTTTTTCTTTTTTTTGTAATTTTTTTTATTTATAAGAATCGTGTCACATTGTTAAACCTGCACTAACCAACTTTTCTGTTAAAAGATCGCGAAACAATTGTTTTTATCAATCAGCATCAATTACCAATAAAGTTGGTAAACGACTTTCTTTACATTATCGCATTGACATTTGTTTTTGGGATGGTCAAATATGCATAAAAAGGTTATATTTAACGTCTAAGCCAAGCAAATTATTATAGATCTAAAGATAAACATAAGTACTGTAGTTATACCTTTGTTTGGTATAACTTTTTTTATTGTTTTTTAAAGTTGTTTTTTGGTTAAAAAATCTCTTAAAAACTAAGATTTGTGAAATATGTTCTTTATCCCTTCAAATAAAATTAAGATTTTATTTGAGAAAACTTTTTTACTTCTTTATAAAGTAACTTTTTGGTACAAAACTTTTTTAAAATATAAATTTTTTTATCAAAAATTTGTTTTAAATGCAGTTGGAAAGCTGTCATAAACAAAATTGAAGTGTCCAAATCGTCAATGTCATTATATATTATCGCACACATACTTCATACCACTGTTGTCATTAATGTGAATTGTTATACTTAGGGGGTGCTCA
Organism: Dendrobium catenatum; assembly: GCF_001605985.2. NCBI lineage: Eukaryota > Viridiplantae > Streptophyta > Magnoliopsida > Asparagales > Orchidaceae > Dendrobium > Dendrobium catenatum. The sequence goes on along the minus strand of NW_021319523.1, from coordinate 668,900 downwards.
ATTGCTTCGTAAGAAATAGGAGAGATGTGAGCACATATCTGTTTGAGGCCTGAGCTACTACTTCCATACTATAAGGTGTAATAGATCATATTTTGATTTTGTCAATTTTTTTCTAGAGTCATAATAATTCCAATCGCAATCCGTCTTCACCATAGTATTTTGATCAAAATATTGTACTTACACGATTTTTTTTTTGTAATTTTTGGACACCGGTGAAAATCCTTAAGGAATTTGTACCTATCGGTGCAAATGAGGATTTCGGGACCGTCAGATGTCCATTTTACAAACCGATTTTATCGATATTTTTTAAATATTATGATTTATTTTATGAATATTTTTCTGTAATTTTTAGAGTCCTAAAATAATTTATTTGAATTTAATTCTAGAGAATCGATTTAATTAATTATTAAATGAATATTATTTTATTATATTATTATAAATATCTTATGGCATTAAAAGTTGTTTTTAAATCTTATCCCTTAAGTCATTTCGGCAACCAAGATGGTTTTGAGGGTTTTAAGAGAGATTTAGAGGATAGAGAAAAAAGAGAATTAAGATTTGGAGACCGCGGAGTAATTTTTGTCCGTCGACGTAGTTGAGATAATTGCTCGTCTAACTATAAAGAATCCATATTCTATTTTTTATTTAAAATATTTTGTGTTTTTGATATTTTTTCGCTCAAATTTGTGTTTCCGTTATCGAAAAACGTAAATAACTTTGTATTTACAAAACTTTTACCGCGTAACTTTTTTAATGTTGTAGATATTGTGATTATGAATATTTAAGTATTTATTTCAAATTTTTTATCACGTGATTTTGAAAATACAGTAATTTTTGTCTACTCTAAAATTTATTTTGACCTCTAAAATTAGTATTGTAGTAGAATACAAGTCTTAAAATGTCATTTTATATAATCCCTAATAATTTGGTAATTTTTTGAAAATATGTATTTTTGCCTAATAAGATTCGTTGTTGTATACCGTTATGACATTTTAACATCTTCTTAATTAAGCTCAATTGTGTATTATTTAGTGCAATACATTGAAAATGAATGTGTATATGTGCTTGAGTAATACCTAGTCGATATTACTGTTATAATATTGTGATAATAATATATATGTGTGAAATAAATAAGTAAAGATTGGTTGACCTATTAATTGAAAACTGATTGACATGTACATGATGATGGGTCGATGGACTTTTCTTTAATACTGTGATTTGGTGTTATCCTCGACTCTATTTACTAAACCAACAGCTTACTAACACTGATACTAACATTGAAAAACATCATGATAGACATAACTTTTTACTTATTTAATGTGACTATCAAAATGCATGTTTTGAGATATTTTTCTTATTATTATACAAAGTTATTAGCACTGCACAGATTTACTCACTATAGGAAATTAATTCATCAATTACCGATGGTCTGGATCGGCGGTTCTACAATCGTCGATAATAATGGCAGCTTAACCGGCGATTTAACCGTCAGTCTGACCAGCAGTTATGTAAATTAAAGCCGTCGGCAATAGCGACGGTCCAGAAACTGCTGGTTAATCTGTCGACATTAAATCTTACAGGCACTTTACCAGTGACTTGAATCGTCAATTTTAAGTAAATTATTTCTAGCAATCTAAACCACCGAAAATTAAAGCTGCCGAAAAATGCTCAGAATATGCCGTCCCGAGCCTTCCATTTCATTTCATCGCCTGCTCCTCTCTCTCCTGCGCGATGCTCGCTCCCTTCTCATCCGCCCTCTCGCGATCAAGATGCGCCCTCCGGCCACTGACGAGGTCCCTTCGACTGCCGAAAAGGTCCTCCAAATGAAGATCTTGCCCCCACTACAAGTCGAAGATCTCTCCCCGCTCCCCGCTCATGCGCGAAACTGGCCTCCGAGGTTTGCATTTTTTTAATTTTGAAGTTGTTTTTGATTTTGTACAATGTCAAGAGGAATTGGCTTACATTAAAGTTATTTTTACTTTTTTATAATTTTGAAGTTGTTTTTGCTTGGGTGGATGAGTGGCTTGACCCTTAGAGATAGGATACGAAAATAGCATATACGTTATAAGGTTGGAGTAGCTCCAATGGAAGACAAGATTAGAGCGAGCACTTAAGATGGTTTAGTCACATTAAATGGAGGCCTTCTGATGACCCAGTAAGGAAAGTTGAGGTATTAGATTTGACTTATGTTAAGAAAGATAGAGTTAGACCTAAACATCCTCATTTCTACAACACTTAACTTAGTATTATGCTTCTCTTTTAATGGCCAACATTCAACACCATAAAATTTTGAAGGTTGTTTTGCTTGGGTGGATGAGTGGCTTGACCCTTAGAGATAGGATACAAATTGAAATGAGCATATACATGATGAGGTTAGAGTACCTCCAGTGGAAGATAAGATTAGAGAGAGTCGCTTTAGATGGTTTGGTCACATTAAATGGAGGCCTTCTGATGACCCGGTAAGGAAAGTTGAGGTATTAGATTTGACTTATATTAAGAAAGGTAGAGGTAGACCTAAGCATCCTTATCATGTTTGAATGAGAGCATCCATGACTTAAGGTTGATCCTTGATGTAATCCAACTGAAATAGGAAAATACTTGGTCAAACCACCTTGTGTTTGAATACAAGTAATAACTCCTGCATATATATCTTTAATGATTTGAATATAAGCATTATTAACTCTTTTCTTTTCAAGAACTCTCTATAGCACTTCTCTTGGAATCTTATCATAAGCTTTCTCTAAATCAATAAATATCATATGAGATGATTGTGAGACCTATAATGCATTTCAATTCAAGTAAAGTACACTTGTCTGAAAGTATAGCACGTACACATATTCTGGGTGCATATCTTCTAATAATTGTTTTCATAATTATGTAGGGGGAAGTTTGCTTCAACGTCCGAATGACTATCCAAGAAAAGAGTTATTGGATGTGTAATAAATTGTTATCGGGTCGAAGAGGATTGACATATGAATTTATACATGGATTTAAGACTTTCATTCAAGTTGCATCTAAACTTCCTTCCTTTAAGTTCGATAAAATATTTAGATGTCCATGTTCGAAGCATAAAAATCAAGCATTCCTCAAGCCCGATGATGTGAAGCTTGATTTATATCATAGGGGATTTCTTCCATACTACTGGATTTGGACATCACATGGCGAGTACGAGCCATACAGAGATACTCATGTCGGTCCATCCATAACTTATGAAATATTTAATAAAGATCAAATAAGTAGACCGTATGAAGAACTTATTTTTGATGTAGCATATCCTAATTTAAGGTCAAGTGTGGAAGAGCCACCAAATACAGAAACAAAAAAATTCTTTGAGTTACTACATGTAGCTCAAAAACTAATTTGGGATGGTTGCAATACTCATTCAGAATTGTCAATTACAGTGAGGATGCTAAGTATTAAAACTGAGTATAATATTCCTCATGATTATTTCAATGATTTCATTGGTCTTCTTAAGAAAACTAATCCAACGGACAATTTAATTCCCTCAAATTTATACCGAATAAAAAAATTAGTATCCAAGATGGGTCTCACTGCTACAAAAAATAATTATTGTAATAATGGATGTATGTTATACTACAAGGATGATGTAACAGAAGTTTATTATCGCACCTGCAAAGCTCCTCAGTTTAAGCCAAACTCGGGAAAATAACGTCATCAAAAGAAAGATGTTATATATTCCTATTTATTTTATATACAGATCATTTCAAGACTTCAGTGACTCTATACATCAATGAGTTCAACATGCCATATGAGATGGCATAAGGAGAAATTAACAAAAAGTTGTCTTCTTTCTCATCCATCAGATGCTGAAGCGTAGAAATATTTTGATCGAGTGCATGTTTCATTTGCTGCTGAACTCCGCAATATAAGATTGGGATTAAGTGCCGATGGTTTTACCCCATATAGTCAAGCAGCTACATTGTACTCTTGTTGTACATTTATACTAACATCATATAACCTTCTATCATAGATGTGTATGATTACTCCGTACATATTCTTAACACCTATAATAATACTTGGACAACATAATCCAAAAGTAAAAATTAATATTTTTCTGTAACTATTAATTGATGATCTCAAGTTATTATGGAAAGAATGTGTTCTCACATATGACATATCAATAAAATAAAATTTTCTCATTCGAGTTGCATTTATGTAGACCATTGGTGATTTTCTAGCTTATAGTATATTATTTGATAAGAGCATAGTAAGAAAATTAGTTTGTCCTTACTACATTGAGAATACTAAAGCTTTCACACTAAAATATAGAGGGAAAAATACTAAGTTTAATTATCATCTTATTTTCCTACCTGCTGATCATCAATTTTAGAGATATAAGGAAGCATTCATTAAAAATAGAGTTGAGAGGTCATCTCCTCCACCTAGATTTAGTGGTGATGGTGTACTATAGAGACTTTTTTACTTTCTAACAATTATTAATTTTTCAATGTTATCAAAGTCTAAATATCCGGGATATGGTATTCAACATAATTGGATTAAAAAAAATATTTTCTGGACATTACCATACTGGAGAACTAATTTGATAAGGCATAATTTGAATATTATGCACATTGAGAAGAACTTTCTGAACAATATTTTTAATATAATAATGAATATTAAAGGTAAGAGTAAAAATAATGTTAAAGTAATGATGGACATTAAAGAGTACTACCGATAAAAAAATTTGGAATTAGTAACAACAACCAATGGCAAAATAATGAAGCACAAAGCACCATACTCTTTCACGTTAGAGATAAAAAGATCAATAAGGTTTAAAAATGCCTGATGGCTATGGATCAAACGTAAGACGATGTGTTGACTTGAAATCTACGAGGTTATTTGGACTAAAAAGTTATGATTGTCATATAATTATAGAGGTTCTTCTTTCGATCATAGTATGTATATTACTAGATTACATATCAAATCCTTTGACTGAGTTTAGCATTTTTTTCAAAGACCTATGTTCATCTAAACTAAATGAAGATGCTTTACAGATGAGCGAGGAGAACATACCAATCATCCTCTACAAGTTAGAAAAAAAAACCCCCAAGATTTTTTAATTCTATGGAACATCTTCCAATCCATCTACCTTATAAAGCTAGAGTTGGTGGACCTATACAAGATTATTGGATGTATCCTTTTGAGAGGTAAAATATATTTTTATTAAGTCTATAATATTTTTGAATAAGTTGAGAACATATATTTATTAATTTGATAATTATAATTGTTTAATAAATATTAAAATAAACTGAAGAAATATGTTAAGAATAAAACACGATCAGAAGGATCGATATGTGAAGCATATTTGTCTCAAGAAATCACTCACTTTTGCTCCTACTACTTCAAGCCCCATGTAAGGAGTACAAGAATAAATATTAGTCATAACATGGACTTCGATATAGAAGAACAATTGTTAAAAGAGTTGCTTTTTTATGTTTTACATTCTTGCAACTTATATAGTTTTGATGATTCTAAATATTATTATTTTATGTGTAGTTATTTTGAAACACTTTTTGGAAAATTTGTTTTTTCTCTTTTGTGTACTAAAATTTTAGGAAAATCAAACTCCAAACAACTGAAGTCTTCAAATCAAGTTCAACATGAGATATCTTGTATTTTGTATCTTGTAATTTTTATATGAATTAAAGTTGAGTGGGAGTGATTGTAATTGAGTGAATAAACACACACACACTTGAGGAGATCTTAAAAATTTTGTACTGATCGTACGTGATGAATATAATTCGTATGGGATGATCAGGTCAGTTATCTCCTTTTAAGAGCAATGGTGCAAACAGGAGTTGGAGGAAATTTTTCTAAGTCCTGATCGTCCAAGATGAAATTATTTTCATTCCAAGATGAGTAAAAATTTCATTCAGACGAAATCTATAATCATGCCAGGATGACTTGGGCTCTGTAAAAATTTTGTTCAGACGAAATCTAAATCATCCCCGGACGAAGTCTTCTCTGTAAAAATTTCATTCAGATGAAATTTATAATCATGCCAGGATGAGTTGCCCTTTGTAAAAATTTCGTCCGGACGAAGTCCTGTTTGTCCCAGGATGATGAGAACCGACTTAAGTAAGTTGGTTACATCCTGTGGTATTTTGGGAACCGACCTATGAAATAAATATTCGTCCAGACAAACCTAATTTGTACGGGACGATGATCATGTACGTACATAGTTCGTACCAATATTCATTAGGATCATTTCTGACACTTTAAGTAAAATCTCCCAGGACGGTCCACGATCGTACAGGACGATCCAATTCGTATTGACTTGAATATTTGTAATTTTTGGACAGTTTTTCTTGTCTCTCCTATATAAGGTCCAATTTTTACTGCCACCCAATCTTTTTGCTCATTAATCTTCGTGCTTATTAAAAGAAAAGTCAAGGAGAGAGTGTAAGAGTGCATTCAAAGGAAGATTCCTACCACTGAAGCGTGAAGGCTTCGCTTGGTGTTCAAAGGTAAGAATCTCTACTTGTGATTTGGGATACTTCACTCTTTTCTTTCTTCCTTCTAGAATTCTTGTGAGAAGATCTGTCAAGGAGATC
>NW_021319523.1:659678-662198 GCF_001605985.2 Dendrobium catenatum | reverse complement strand
TGAACGAGTTTCAACAAGTGGTATCAGAGCTTTATTTCAAAATCATAAGTTTATACTACTTTTTGATTAACGTAGATGGCTACATTTAGAAACCAAAATACACCTGAGGGTTACTCTATAACTAGACCTCCACTGTTTGATAATATATCTTTTAATTTTTGGAAAACTTGCATATCTACTTTTTTACAGTCACTTGATTATTTTATGTGGATCATAGTCCATGAAGGATATACAAAACCAACTAGATTAGTTGACGCAGTTAGAGTTGAAACACCTTTTATAGACTGGACAGTAGAAGAACGTGACTTGGCATAACTAAATGCCAAATACTTGAATAGTTTCTTTTGTGCTTTAAAATCAGAAGACTACATGTGGGTTTCCACTTGCAAAAGTGGAAAGGAAATATGATATAGACTTTGTATAATATATAAGGGGACTAATGAGGTTAAGCAATCTAGACTTAATATCTTGTTGCATGATTATGAACTATTTCGTATGAAACCAAATAAATCTATTTCTGATATGTACACAAGATTCACACAAATAGTCACCTCTTTGCATGCATTGGGTAGGGAGTTAACAAATGTTGAAATGGTTAATAAGATTCTTCATTGCTTACCTACTACATATGATTCTAAAAGTACTATAATTACAAAGTCTAAGGATTTAAACATTTACTCTATTTACAATCTTCTTGGTTCGCTTATTGCTCACAAGCAAGGAGTTAGCCAAAGAAAGGTTGATGCAGGTGAACCACGAAGGGAGAAAAACATAGCACTGAATGTGGAAGAGTCTGAGAGTGAACACTCACAACCTGAGGATGAAGATGATATAGCATTGATAACTAGACAGTTCAGAAGTTTTTTGAAGAGGAAGCATAAGAGACGCCGGCAGTAGAATAGAGATAAATTCAATAAAAATGCTAAGGTTTCTAATGAAATTATTTGCTATGAGTACAGGAAACCAGGACATATAAAGACAGAATGCCCAAAACTCAAAGTCAATCCTAGCAAGGAGAAGGTAGAGGAGAAACCAGTTGTGAAGAAAGGCAAGAAGAAGTTCCAACGAGCTTTTTGGGCAGACTCAGCTTCGGACTCGTCAGAAACAGAAAAGGAAGAGGAAGTCACTAATCTATGCTTAATGGCCGACAATCTTGATCAGTCAGATCAAGAAGAGGTATGTGACTTAACTTATGATAATTTTTTTGAAGTTTCTGAACACATGCATGAATCATATATAAAAAGGAAGAAAATGCATGCTAGCCTTAATTTAGAATTGGAAGAACTTAAAAAGGAACATGAAATCCTTAAGAAAGATCATACTTTGATTGATAACAACCACATAAAATTATTTGATGAGTTTGATGACTTGAATAAAAATCATGAGAATTTAAAAACATCCTATGCAAAACTTGAAAGTGAATTTAAAAATTCTAAGGATGAATTTGAAAGCAAACTTTATAGAACCAATTATACAAATAAAATTTTGAAAGATATGAACTCATTTTTTAGATTAAAGATAAAAACTCTCGAGGATAATAGGATACCTCCCAGACTTGAAGATTTTACTAATCCTATTATGTATCCTAAATTCTTGCAATCCCTGAATAGACAAGTAAACGGTAAAAGACTTAGGAATCTATTTCCTAAAGTAAAATGTAATAATTATGGATTGTTTGGACATATAGCTTACACATGTACTTTGAAGATGAAAACTAATTTGATGTAGAGACCCAAGATGCGTAAACCTAGACATATCATACATGCATCTGATTATAAATTGCTAAAAGGTGAACCCAAACTTATTTGGGTTACCAGGTCTAACATTTGATAAATTGCTAAAAGGTGAACCCAAACTTTATAATTTCGCTCTCACATAAGATCTCGTGAGATTATATGGTACCTGGACAGCGGATGTTCAAAGTATATGACTGGAGATACTGCTCAATTCATAACGCTGGAAGCCATGAGTGGAGGCAAGGTTACACTTGGAGATAACACCACAAGGAAGGTGGTTGGATCAGGTATGATTGGAAATTAAAAAAAAAAATTCATTGACAATGTATTATTGGTAGATGGCTTAAAGCATAATTTGTTAAGTATAAGCCAGCTATGTGATAAGGGTTATTGTGTATAATTTTTTTTCCTACTAGCTGTATATTAAGCCTAAATGATAAAGATGTTTTAAATGGTAAAAAGATAAATAATATTTACATGCTAGATTTAAATTGCATTAATTCTCATACTACTTTTTGTTTGAAAACCGTATCTGATAAGTCATGGCTATGGCATATGAGACTTTGTCATTCTAGTATGAAAAACATTATGAGGATTACCCAAAAGAACTTAGTGAGAGGTATACCTAAACTAGACTTTACTAAGGACCACCTTTGTGATGCATGCCAACTAGAAAAGCAAGTGAAGTCCTCTTTTCAGTCCAATAAGGATCTTAGAACTAGTAAATCTTTAGAGATTTTGTATATAGATCTTTTTGGACCTGTTGGAACTGTGAGTCTAGGAG
>NW_021319523.1:641293-653403 GCF_001605985.2 Dendrobium catenatum | reverse complement strand
AAGAATGTAAAATATGCAAATAACAACTCTCTTAACATTCATGAGTTTGAATGGGTTTGGAGAAGCATTAGATAAGTGGTTTGAAAGTGGTAGAAGTGTATGTGAGGTTTGGTCAAACTTATTTGACTTAGTCAACCATATTTGAAAGTTCATTAGAGATGTTAAGCCCTTATAAACTAGCCAAAGGGTTACCAAGTGGGGGTGAATTGGTGTTTTAAAAATTCTCAAATAGAAATCACGATCTAAACCAAAAAATCACCCACATAAAATAAAGTACAAAAAATAAATGTAGAAAATGCAATAAGAAAGAACACACCAAATTTTATAGTGGTTCGGACAACTTGACCTATGTACACTCCCCGGAGACTCTCCTCTAGGTATTACACTAAACTCAGAGACTCTTGTTTTGCTTCCATAATAAGGTGGAGAAGCATATACAAAACTCCTTTCTACCAACCCTGGTGAGTTAAAAAACCCAACTCCTTTTGCTTCCTCCTAAAGTAGCTAGAGAACATGACTCCTTTTGCTTCCTCCTAAAGCAGGAAGAAAACCTATAATCCTTTTGCTTCCTCCTAAAGTAGGCAAAGAATCTTGATCAATTACTAAAAAACACCTCTTTAGAGCCTCCAAGGAACCAGAGATGATGACTAGTGAAGACGACTTAGATCATTGCTTGGAGCAACCTTTATGAACCCATCTTAATCTCCCCCTCACAGAATCCTCTCTCTCCCAAGCTCTCCCTCTCCTTCTCTTGGCTCTCTTATGTCAGGATAGCAACAAAAGATTTCACATTGAATAATCAAGAGATCTTATAAATAAGGGCTTAAAATTTACCCTAAATTATAACAAGCTGTCAAACATCATCCAGGACAAATCGTCATGTATGATCAATGTATTTTCAGCCCTTTCAACTAGGACGATCTAGGTGGGTTGGATGAGTGGAACCCTTATTTATTATAATCATCTAAGACAATGTGGACATCATCCTATACGATTAGTTCAAAAACCTACATATCATCCAACACATCATTTTGTTCATCCAGAGTCAAATATGATGGATGATGAAGAAATATAATATATCATTTTGGAAGATCCCTGAATCATCCTGTATGATTAATTCAAAATCAAGGATTTTTGTCCAGTACATCATTCAGCTTATCCAGGTGATCCAAGAGAAGATGAAGGTTTTTATAACTAATCATCCAGGATGACCTTGCGATCGTCCTGGATGATATAATCGATCAATCAAATCTTAATTGCTTTCTTTAATCACCTGATTAATTTATACATGATTGTAATGAATCACCTAGGTTGATATGGGATTATCCTGTACAATTTCTAAAAATATTATCATACATAAAAGAGTCGGAGGTTGATTCTTTCTTATTTGAGCATATCATCCAAAATGATGTTAATATCATTCAGCATGATTTGCTTAATTTGGTTGTCTTAACAAGGATGCCCTAATTAAAGTTTCTATTTTTAACTGATAATCTCGGATGATTTTGGATCATCTTGGACAATATGATCAAAAATAAAAAACTCTAAAATATATAAAATTTCTCTCCTTGAGTGTATGTGTGCAAGGTTACTTAGCATCAGGATTCACATTATTACATTTGACTCAAGAAAAGATAAAAACACTTGACATACACTTACAGATTGATGCAGTCCTAATTTACCCAATCTTGAGCTGGCTTGATTTACAATTGATCTTATAGACCTGAAGCATTAGTAGGCAGAGTAACCAAAATAGATATGGAATAGAAACCATAGTAAGAAAACAGGAATCTTAGAAATATTTACTATCATCAAAATTATAATTCTTGAATTCATGTTTGCAACAATCCCCTTTTTGATGATGACAAACATTTGTTAGGAAATTTAACTCATGTATATTAATGAAGCATAAAGTAAAGGAGAATAGTATGAACCAAGCAATGCAAATTTTACTAAAAATAAGCAGGTGATACAAACACTAAACAATGGAGTACAAACAAAAACCACATTACAACAAAATAAAACTAACACTACTCCCCCTTTTGACATCACAAAAAGGAGGACGAAGAAGAAAAAAAAAACAACTCATAAACTAATTAAAGAAGTGGTGATGGAAGGAGGTGATCAGAAGAGGCCCTCAAATATAAAACACCAATAAAAATCAAATAAAAAACAACAAAAAGATGATAAATTGACAAAAAAAATGAAAAACATAGTTTTTTTATCAAAGGAAGAATATGATAAATTTTTCATGTGATTTAATTAAAAATTTATAAGAAACGACTTAACATTGCTGAAATCTGAAAAATGGTAGAAAAATTGATCCTGTTAATCCTAGCTTAGACTTCTTACATGGCAAGTCATCTTTTGAAAACAAAGATCTAACTCAGAAAAAAAATTCAGATAAGAAAATGTGATTCATTCAAAACTTCATTTCAAAAAAATATCTTATAGAATAATATAGCAAAATAATTAGTCACAATCTTGAATTTAGAAATTAAATCTTTGACACATGAATCCTTCTAAGTTTTAAAGGTTTCAAAGAGAATGAAGCTTGCTTTCTTCTGGGTTTATTTTGTGCATGTTTTCAATTGGTTGGCGCACTTTATGTATCTTTTAATTTTTGATACACTTTATGTATCTTTTATTTATTTTTTTGCGATAATTGTGCATCTTTTTAGTTTTTCTTTTTGTGCTAATTTTATGCCGCTTATTATTTTTGCAAGCTAGCTCCATTTCAAAACATTTAAATACTCTCAATTGTGAGAATATCTTTCATATATTATAGAAGAAAAACTCAGTCTCTAATATAAGGAAAAGTAAACCACAAATCAGAATCAAAGTCATATGATAAATGCAATAATAAGATTATGAAAGTTTGAAAGTGATTTAATTATATTGAATATTATTTATATAAGATAGATTACTATAAAAAGATAGAAAAGATCTCAATTGAAAAGTCTAGATGTTAATTTGAGATAGACTTTTGATTACAAAAGAAAATTATACCACTAAAAGGAGCTAGAGGAAGGGAAACAATCAACGGTGTTCCTCACTTTAACTAATTTAGGATGTCAATCATTGATTACAAATTAATAAAAAAAAAACAAGATATAAAATATCATTTGAATAGTGACCAAAAAAATTGAAAGAAAAAATAAAAATATAAGAAATGAAAACCCAAAAAATAACAACAAATAAACAAAAATCAATAATCTAAGCAAACTCATAATAAATGACAGAAACAAAGGAAAGATCAGAAAACAAAAATAAAAGAAAGATTAGAAAACATAAAGTTTAGATTTTAGTATTCTTCAAGTTCATGCATTTATGTCTCAAGATGTTGAATGTATCATGAGCATCCACTATTGAGGTACCACATGCGCTCACAAGGTTTTGTGTGAGAGCACACCTACAAAATCATTAAATGTGATATTTAAGAAAACAAATAAGTTTGGATCCCTTCTTATGGAAAGAAGAATGCAATGCATTTGGGTTATATTGTGAATCATACAATTTGGGTTTCCACACCTAATGTGTACTACAGTGATCAGTGGAAGTATGAGAGATGTGTCCTAGCATGCCACATAAAAAATATCTAATACAAGAAAAATGGTTTACTAATCTATTTAGGTTATAATGCCTCTTCTTAGGTTTCAAAACTTTTAGCTTTGGATCTGGATTGAAAAATTGTTCTGGTGTGGGTGGAATCCTATTTTCCTCAAGTGCTTTCAATTTAGCTTTAAAAACTGAGTTAGCACTTTCTAAAAAAGCATTATCAGCTTTCAAATAGTGCTCCATACTCTCAAATTTATCAATATATGTTTTAAAATCAATTTCAAGTTTAGTGTGGGATGCTTTTAATGATTCATGTTATTTATTTAATTCATTAAACTCAGCCAATGGATTCATGTAATTGTTATCAATTGTAGAGTGATACTTAAGGAAAACTTCATGCTCTTTTGGAAAGTTTAAAAATTCTAATTTTAGGCTAGCCTGTAATTTCTTATGTTTTCTATATAATGAATGTATTTTCTCAGAAACTTCAAGTAATTGATTATAGGTTAGTTCACATACCTCTTCTTGGTCAGATTGACCAAGATGATCGTCTACCATCAAATACAAGTTTGTTGTCTCCTCCTCAGCTTCAGTCTTAGAGGAGTTAGATACAAAATCTACAGATAAAGCCTTTTAAATCTGCTTCTTGTCCTTCATAAACTTAGGTTTCTCCTCACCCTTCTCCTTGCTTGGACGAGCCTTAAGTGTAGAACAATCAGCTTTTATATGTCATGGCTTATTACATTCAAAGCAAATAACATCAGAAGAACCTTTAGAATTCTTTCTAATCTTACCATTGTTCCATTTCTGATGGTGCTTTTGTTTCTTCCTTAGAAAGCTTTTGAATTGTCTAGTGATTAAGGCAACATCATCACTTTCAGACCCAAAAGAATTAGTATATATATCGTTAGCCTTCAACGCCACAGTTTTTATATTATTTTTCTCATATACATCAAGTTGTCTTTAATTCACTCCTTGTTTGTAAGAAATGAGTGATCCAAGTAAGTTATTAATAGAATAAGTATTAAAATTCAGGGATTCAATAATAGTATTTATCTTTGCATCATAAGAAAAGGGTAAACATCTCTAGATTTTATTAAATTTATCATAGTTAGTGAGTTCTCTTCCTAAGGCATGCAGGGACATGACAATTTTTATAAACCTAGTATATATTTCAGAAATTTTCTCACTAGGTTTCAAGCGAAAGAGTTCATAATCGTGAAGCAAGATAATCAATCTAGATTGCTTAAACTCACTTGTGCCTTCATAAGTAATACATAATTTATCCCATATTTCTTTACCGGTAGCACAAGTTGAGACACACATATAATATTCATATTTCAGTGCATGAAAAAAAGAAGTTTAAATATTTTGCATTAAGTTTTGTTAAATCCCTATCATCAAGAGTCCATTCAATAAATGGAAGTTCAATTTTTATGCCATTGATTTCACGTGTTGTTTCAAAATAACAATCTTTAATAAGCATCCAAATGTGATAATCTATAGATTGTAAAATTGTGAACATGTGAGTTTTCGAGAAATTAAAAGGTTTATTATCAAACAAAGGTGGTCTAGCAATTGAATAATATTATGCAGTGCTTATATTACTAAAGTTAGCCATGGAAAAAAATTCAAAAGTTTTCAAAAATGAAATTTTATGAATCCCGCTCTAATACCACTTGAAAGTTTTTTAGGGTTGTTAAGCCCTAATGAACTAGCCTGAGACAAACCAAGAAGGGGGGTGAATTGATAGTTTTTAAAATTCTTAAACAAAATGCACAATCTTTTTGAAATATTTTAAAACATAAAACATACATTCACCCACATGAAAATAAAGTGCAAAAATTTAAATGTGGAAACGTAATAAGAAAGAGCACAAAAAATTTTATAATCGTTCGATCAACTTGACCTACGTCCACTCCATGGAGCCTCTCCTCCCGGTATTGCAGTAAAAGATAGTGACTCTCTTTTTGCTCCCACAGTAAGGTGGAAAAGCATTTACAAACTCTTTTCCACCGACTCTGGTGAGGCAGAGAATCCAACTCTTTTCACTTCCTCCTGAAGCAGACAGAGAACCCAGACTCCTTTTGATTCCTTCTAAAGTAGGCAGAGAACCTTGATCGATTGCTAAAGAAGAACTCTCTAGAGCCTCCAAGGAACCAGGGACAACAACTAGAGAAGATTTCTTGGATCTTTGTTTGGAGCAACTTTTGTGAACCCCTCATATACTTTCCTTCATAAGATCCTCTCTCTCTCTCTCTCCCAAGCTCTCCCTCTCCTTCTCTTAGCTCTCTTAGGTCAGGAAAGTTGCAAAAGATTTCACCTTGAATAATCAAGAGATCTTATAAACAAGGGCTTAAAATTTTCCCTATATTATAAAAAGCTGTCAAAGATCGTCCAGTTTGATTAGTGTATTTTTAGCCCTTTCAGCTAAGAAAATCTGGGAGGTTTAGATGTTTTTAAAACTTATTTATTTTGTATATCCAAGATGATATGGGTATCATCCTGTATGATTAGTTCAAAACCCTAAATATCGTCTAGCACACTATTTTGTTCGTCCATAGTCATATATGTTGGATGATGAAGAAATATAACATATCGTTCAGGATGATCCTTGAATCATCCAATAAGATTGGTTTAAAATTTGGAATTTTCATCCAATTCATCGTTCGGCTCATCTAGGTGATCCAGGAGAATATGAAGGTTTTTATAACTAATCATTCAGGATGATCCTGCGATCATCTAGGATGATATGATTGATAAATCAAACCATAGTTTTTTTTTAAAAAAGTGCAATCAGCAAAAAAATTTATTAATCACCAATTACTCACAAGAAGATTCCTCCTTCAACAATTCTAGAAAAGAAGGAGGAACTATATCCCTAGAAAAATCATCCCAATAGAAGGATGAAAAATGAGCATAGTTAGCACAGAAATCAGCTAACTTATTACAATTTCTATTAGCAAAAGAAAAGATGAAATGCTTAAATTTAAAAAGAAAATCTAAGTCATTTGGTTTTAGAAATTCTTTATCAAACACTGGCTTATTAAAGGATATTTGAAAGATCTTAATGACATTAAAATTGTCACCCTCAATCATAATACCTTTAACTTCAAGCATCCAATCTTGGACATAATCTCTCAATGCCAGAATTGCTAATAACTCTATTTGCGAGCAATCCCAATGAAGACATTGAAATCCAAAAGCAGCTAATCCACGGCCTTAACAGTCCCTAAAAATTCCTCCAATGTCGATTTTGCTATTAGGAAGAACTGAAGCATCAATATTTACCTTGATCCAACCCGGAGGAGGAGGATGGCAAGAAGATTGAGACATCTTAAATAGCTGATTAGCATCCCAATTTTCCAGGATTAAACAAGAATCTAAAGATGATACAGTTTGAATAATGGATCTTGAAGCAATGGTAGAACCGCTGTCATCCAACCCTCCATGAACTAGTTTATTTCTACTATTCCAGCAGTAGAACACCACAGAACAAAGCAGATTTCCAAAGAAAGGATTAGAAGTTGCCAATTTATTTAATAAATGAAAACATCCAGCTAAAGAATCAAATGTTGGAATATTAAAATGCCAATCAGCAAGCAATTTTAATGCCTTTTTAACCATATAACATCTAGAAACCACATGCTCTATATCTTCCATCTCCATACAACCTCTCGGGCAACCTCCAAAATCAAATAGCCTCCTATATAAAAGATATGCAAAAGTAGGAATGCTATTCTTACATAATCTCCACCAAAACATATCAATCTTCGGCTTTAGCTTCAAATCTTTTCTGATAAGCGACAGCTACAATAGATCTACCAGAGAACTTCTTGATACAATCTAGTTTGTCTTCATTTTGATCTGACTGAATTAGAATTGAGACGATCTATTCAATAAGGAATTGACCAAAACAGAGCTTCTATTTATCAATATCCCACATTCCTTCAGTGATAAAAATCGAAACCTGACTGAATTCTGGATCTAAAATAGTTACAAAAGTAGGCCGTTTATCTATTATTTTATCCAGAATCCACATGTCTTTGAAAGTATCTACATTCTCTCCATTATAAATCCTCCACCTCACAACATGAAGTACAAATTCTGCACCTCTCTGGATGATTTTCCAGGTTTAAGAGCAACAGGTTCTATTAGCACCGTTCCATAATACATTTCAATACTTGGCTCTTAAAACTCTATTGAGCAGAGTATTGGGCTTTATAATGAAATTCAGCGCATATTTAGACCTCAAAGATCCCAACTTCTAAACCATAGATTGTAAACCATAGCCTCCTTTATTTTTTGGTATACACAAGAATCTCTAAGAAACATAGTGCATTCCATAACTTCCGTCTCTTTTATTCCAAAGAAAGTCTCTACACATTTTCTCCACTTCATATAATACCCCCAAAGGGATCAAAGAATGGCTGGATTGATAAATAGGCAAAGAGAGAACTGAAGCATTAATCAAAGTAATTTTTTCTGCATGAGAAATGAAATTAGTACCCCAAAGGTTCATCTTAGCCTCTAATTTCACAATTATCTTGTTGAAATCTGATTTGACCAATCTTCTAAGAGCAATCTCAACTCCCAAATAATCCATTTATTTCACCATTTTCATGTTGATAATCTTGAGAAGGGATATGCAGTAACTTTTTTGCATATTTTTACTGAAAGGAACAGCTAATTTAAGAAAGTTAATCTTCTCACCTGTCCAACTACAATAGCTCTTCAAGATTTTATCAGCTTTCTTCAAACATTTCTTATTAGCTCTTGAGAATATCATAATGTGATCAGCATACATTAAGTGAGAGATCATAGGGCCATTTGGATTGATTTTAAAACCAATCCTTTTTCCTATATGACCAAATTCTTCCGTCAATAATTGAGAACACATGATAAAAAGGAAAGGAGATAATGGACATCCTTGCCTAAATGCACAGTCAGCCTCTATCCACTTAGAACTTTCTCCATTAATCAAAATGGAAAATTTGGTATTAACAACACATTCCAAAATTAATTTAGAAAAAAACTTAGGAAACCCAAACCAATCCATCCATTTTTTCCAATGTAGACCAGCACATGCTGTCATAGGCCTGCTCCATATCAACTTTGATTGCCACCAAGCCTTTATTAGCTTTAGAATGTCTAAATTGGTAAACAATTCTTGAGCAAGACATTGAACATCCCTTAATAAAAGCATTATGTTCTTCATATATGATTTTAGGAAATAAGAAACTCATCCTGTTTAAAATCATCTTAGCCACAATTTTATAGATAGCATTACACAAGCTAATGGGACGATAGTTAGCAGGAGTCATGGGATTTTCTTCTTTGGGAATTAATACCACATTGGTATCTTTCCAACCAGGACAAAGAGAACCGGAAGTAAAGAATTCATTAATAGCAGCCCAAACATCATGCTTAATGATAGACCAATAAGATTTAATAAAAGAATAAGTGATGCCATCAATACCTGGTGATATATTGGATCCCAAGTTAATAATAATATCCTCCAAATCTTTCAAAGAAAATTCTTTACAAAGAATTTTACAATCCTCTTCATTCAGCTTATAAGCAGGTTCTGGCCACCCGTCTAATATGCAATTCCTTGAATTCCATTTGCAGCTGAAGAATTTAATAAACACTTCTTCAATGCTCTTCTTATTTTCACAAATGAATCCTTCCTCATTTTTCACACAATTAATCCTATTAGTATTTCTCCTTGTCGTTGCAAATTCATGGAAGAATTTGGAATTATAGTCTCCATCTTTCAACCATTGAATTTTGGCCCTATGCTTCCACCACATGCTAAGCCTGCCCAACGTGTTGTTAAATTCTGCAATTTTGGATCATAAACAGCACAGCTTCAGATTTGATAAACCTCCCAAATTTACTTCTTCTTCTTGTAATTCCAGAATTTCTCTTTTCAACTTATCTTTTTCTTCCATTAGATTATTATGCTTTTCCTTACTCCAAAAGAATAAGGATCTCAAAGTTATTTTGAACTTAAAATTTAAAATATCTGAAGCGGATCCACTAGTATATTTTCTCCAAGAAGCTAGAACCATAGAATGCGATCCTTTATAAGATAACCAGGTGTCTTCAAACATAAAATTCCTTCTCTTTTTTATCTTGAAAGCCAAGATATTAATAGAGATTGGACAATGGTCCGATGCTACTCTTGCTAGATGCCTTACCGCCGTTGTAAAGAGAAGATTTAAAGCAGCAGAATTAAGAAGACAACGGTCTAATCTCTCCAAAATCCTTCCTCCTCCATTTTTATTATTACACCAAGTGTATTTAGGACCCAAGTATCCAACTTCATATAGGTCCCCTCTACTCATGAAAGAGAACATGTCTTGTGAGCCTTGAGAATGTACAAATTTTCTTCCACCCCTCTTCTCACTTTAGGAAATTATGCAATTAAAATCTCCCCCTATAATCCATGGAAAATTGTCAACAAAAAGATTTTCCAGATTACTCCAAAGTAGCCTCCTTTTATTTTTCTCCCTACTTCCATATATCGTAGCTATCATCCAGGTTTGATGGTTTTTGATTTTAAGTCTACCCACCACTACCTGCTCATTGGCTTCCGTTACTTCAAATGTCGCCAAGTCATGCCTCCAACAAACCAGAATGCCGCCAGATAAACCAACTGCAGGTTACAGAAAGAAATCCCACAAATCACAAACAAATTTCATTACTTCCATAGGATCCATAGAAGAAACTTTAGTTCCCATTAGACCCACAAACAAAGCATCTGTATCTTTAACAATCTCTTTCAAATACCTGGAGGCCACCACCTTCCTAGCCCCCCTACAATTCCAAAAAATAAGGGAACTCATTTCTTTTTTGAAGTGGGATTAGAACCACCACAACAACTTTCAATTTCACCCTTCCTTGTTTTAGATTTCAATGAATTGTTCCCCAAGGATTTTAGTTCTTTTTGCAGTTTGAACTTAACTTCACCATAAACAAAATTCTCCACCAAATCCTTTCAGTTATTAAAAATTTTAACAGGCATTTATTCCGTCTCCAGCTCTTCTACTTCTCTTTCTATCAAAGGATTATCCTCAGTAAGATCAGCCTTATCATCATCTCTAACTGCCTGCAAAATAGAAAACATGTTCTTTCTATCAAGATCAACCGAGACTTCCTTTGCAGTCATATTATCTGATATAAATTCAGTAGAATTTCTCTTCTCCTGAACTTGAAGAGCTTCAACAACAGGATTTTTTTCTGTGACTACTACAGAAGATTTGTGTAGTACCAATTGCTCTCTTACATCTTTCTAAACCTTGACATCTGTATCTAGAAAGGGAATACTTGAGTTCGCAGGAAATCCCTTAAGACTTACCTGAGTTCACAAGTAACCCTTCCCCTTTATGTTGTTTAAACCATCATGAGAAAGAACAGGATCAGAGATGGTTAAATTTCCTAAATTTTGGAAATTTTGCTCCAATAGAATAGAGTTTTGAACCTCTGCTCCACTATACTCCCTTCCAAATAAATTTCCCCTTCTTCCAGTTGTTCATCAACAAAACTTAATTTTCCTGGGATTTCCTGGATCAAGTCTTTACCAATGCCTGCATCCATAACAGACCGAGCTCCATCAATAGCTTCCACTGGAACAACGGATTTCCTAAAAAATCTGGAAGTGTTTGGATTAATCCACTTATTGCTCTGTTTTGAAATCCTCTTCTTGTTGTTGTTAACCAAAATTCAAGGACCATAAGAAAGTTCTTTGGAGATTATATGTTTCCTTCCCACACCTATTTCTTCAGCAGTTTTGTCACGACCCAACCCGACCGGGACGGATCCCGCTCGTATCGGGTCGTGATCCGAGCTCATACTGACTGAACTGATTCCAGGATTTGGCTTTGGAATTTGTTTCAGAACTTTCTTCCAAACATACAGACAGAAACAGACATACAGAGCTACTATAAACATCAAATTACAGCGGAACAGATCATCT
Organism: Dendrobium catenatum; assembly: GCF_001605985.2. NCBI lineage: Eukaryota > Viridiplantae > Streptophyta > Magnoliopsida > Asparagales > Orchidaceae > Dendrobium > Dendrobium catenatum. Next base: position 641,864 of record NW_021319523.1, on the reverse strand, counting down.
ATCTTTTTCTTCCTCAAAAGAATCATATACAAATACAGCTCATGGCTTCCAGACAGAAAGAAAAGCAGAATAGAAAAGCCATGACTGTACAAAATCAAAAGTACAAAATACCTATAACAGATCAGACTCTGAACTCCTACTCCAATACTTCCTTCCCTTTCCCAGAACCTGAAAACCACGCAGAAAATAAGGATGAGCTACAACAGCTCAGCAAGACATCAAACCTTCAATCAAAATCCTCAGAGTCCACATCCAACACATCAGACAGAAATCCGTACAAAAATTAGAATACAGAGCTGACAGAGCAGAACATAATGAATCAATCAGAACAGAACAAACAGAACAATTAAATATCAAATCAGAACTGAATCATATATCAAATCAGAATAGATCAAATCGTACGAAAATCAAAATTAGAAATCATATCAAAATCATATCAGAACATATCAATTCAGAACATATCACATCAGAACGGATTAAATAAGAACAGATCAAAAGTCAGAACAGATTCCCTGACCCTAACAGAATCTCAACGAATTCTGGCCCTTTATGCCTCCCTTCCCAGACACTG
>NW_021319523.1:635551-641193 GCF_001605985.2 Dendrobium catenatum | reverse complement strand
CAAAAACTGCAAATTTTCAAGTCAATACGAATTGGATTGTCCCGTACGATCGTGGATCATCCTGGGAGATTTTACTTAAATGCGTTGGAAATGAACCTAATGTATATGGGTACGAAATGACTACGTACACACACATCATCCCGTACAAACTAGGTTAGTCTGGTACGAACGGTTATTCCATAGGTCGGTTCCCAAAAACTGTAAAACAACACTTAATTTTTCAGAGTCGGTTCACTTCGTCCTGGGACGAAGTTAAGGTTCGTCCGGACGAAAGTTTTACAGAGAGCAAATCGTCTTAGGACGAATACACTTCATCCTGGATGATAGTACTCCAGAGAGCAACTCGTCCTGGAACGAATACACTTCGTTCTTGAACAAAAATTTTCCATAGAACATTTCATCCTAGGACGAATACACTTCATCCTGGACGATCAGGACATAGAATTTTTTTTTTCAATTCATGCTCGTTCCATTGCTCTTACAAGGAGATAACAGATCTGATCGTCCCGTATGAACTATGTTCGTCATGTACGATCAGTACAAATTTCTTAAAATCTACTAAAGTGTATGTGTGTATTCACTCAATTACAATCATTCCCTCCCAAATCTAATTCAAAGAAAAATACAAGTTTTTAAATACACAAAGTATCTCATGCTGAATTTGATTTGAAGTCTTTGTAGTCTAGAGTTTTATTTTCCTGAAATGTTAGTACACACAAGAGCAAAAATAACTCTTCCAAAAAGTGTACGGAGATAACTGTACATAAAATAATAATATTTGAAATCATCAAAATTATACAAATTGCAAGAATGTAAAACATGCAAATAGCAACTCTCTTAACACCACCTCCCACCTGTTCAAGATATGTGCAGAGCAAAAAAAAAATTAATACATAATAACTTTTAATACATAGAGTTTCCAAGACAGAATGTTTCTGATATAGAATGATTCCAATACAAAATACTTCCACCTTGGGCCAAAGAAAAGAACTTTCATAGCAATTCCTTTCCAATTAAAAACTTCATGCATGAGATGCATGCAAAAATGCTATTATGAGCTATAATACAAATTCTGCAAAAATCATACCATGACCTTACTTGTATAAGAAAACCTTTACATTTTATTTGCACACACACAATTCTCAGAACCTTACCAAATTTATAGAGATTATATAAAACTTTAAAATAAGAAACTTTCTTAACTATAATGCGAACAAAAGTTCATCTATTTACTAGAATCATAAAAAATAAATAGAAAAAATTAATCAGTCAAATATTGCATTCTTATAGTCCAATTGTTCAAACAAAGAATAAAGAAACATATACAAAGTTATACAGTGAATTTTTTTTAAAACTTAAGAAAAAACTTTTAAAATAATATATTTCAATTTACTTGTCTGAATTGAACTGAAAATGGGGTATGGGTTTCCTACCTCAAGCCTGGCGATTTCTCTAACTGGTTGATCAACAAAAATTGGATGTCAAACACCAAATCTCAGCTTTCTCATTCTCTTTCTTTCCTCTCTCTTCCTTCCTTCTCCAACAAGCTAGGGCGACATGGGTGGCTAGTGACTTTAGATATTTATTATTTTTCAAAAGTATTAACTCACTAGAATGACACAACACTCCCATTTCTAATGTCGTAGTGCTACAAAGAAATCTCTCAAACTTCTAAATTCTCCCTAGTTACTCTATGTTCCATTTCTCATATGATAAGGAAGCTACCTAGCCAAAACAATCCTCTAAAACCTCAAAAATGCTATTTCCCTGAGAGTAGAGTGCTAGAGTTCTAAAATTCAGTGCTGCAGCACTAACAAAAGAAAATTCAAATATCACATTTCCACTTTCTCTACTTAAAACTTTAAGTCTTTTAAGCTCTAATTAACTTAAGAAGACTAATAATTATCAAATAAATTAAAATTTGACTCTTTAAATTAATTAATTTTGTGATATTTAAATAACTATTATTATAATTTAAAAAGCTAAAGCACATATTTTCAATCTCTCTGGGCTTTGACATCCCAAAATAGGGGGTAATTGATGTGTCAATAAAAATTGCCTATATTAAGAATGAATCTCAAAGAATATATGAGTTGGCAACTTTCAAAATTAAATCTACGACCACATGAACATAAATTTCAACAAACTTATAGTCAAATTGAATTTTTCAATGAAATGAACCAATGACACTAAAATCGGTGCAACCCGAGCTCAAATGGGTTCAAATCAAAGGATTAAATCATATTTAGAAGCTCAATAACATTAATTGAAGAACCAAATGATATTCAAATATGACATGCTTATAGTTGAATCAAGCGACTTGATGAGATGAATCTAATGAGCCCAATATCACTTAATTCCGACAATATTAAGGCCCTTAAATATTGAACAAACACTGAATGGTTGAGGAAATCATTATGGGCCATCTGATGGAGCATTTCAAATTCCCTAGATCTTCTCCATATTTACAAAGCATACCACTCTTAAAATCTATAAATAGACCCCCTCTTCCCATATGAAAAGGGACTTGGAGTTTAAGAGGATTGGATCTTGGACTAAAGATCAAGAGTGTTATAAGGCTAAAAGAATCCTAGAGCTCCGACTAGGCACAACTATTGGCAAGCCCTTACCACCCGACCTTTGCAACCAGACAACACCCCCCTTAACCTCCATTGCCTGACTATGGTCCCTTTGACCTATTTTATCAGACTACAGTCCTTACGACCACCATCACTTGCCGACTATAGTCTCTCGGACCTTCATCGCTCATCGACTACTGTCACTTAAACCTCTATCACCTGCTTACTATTATATTTCTAACTTCTATTACCTACGAATGATCCCTTTGACCTCAAGCACCCGACTACAGTTTCTCTGACATCAGTCGCCTAACTATGGTCCCTCCGATCACCATCCCTGATAGATAATGATCCCTCCACCTCCATTATCGGTCGACTATGATCAAACTAACCTCTATCACTTGAGAAGGGTCTCCTCAATCTCAGTCATCCAATTGTGATCCCTCCAACCTCCATCACCCAACTACGATCCCTCGACCACCATCGCCAGCTAACTACGACATCTCTGACCTCTATCACCTCTTAACTAAAGTCCCTACCACCTTAGTCGCATGTCTACATTCCCTCTTACTAGGGTTTCCTGACTACAGTCTTACTGACCAAATGAACATGCCAATATTCTCTTGAGAGCTGCCCTCGTGTCATTAGATTATTCCAACTCCAATCATGTATAGGTGTTTTATATTGTGTACACTTGCTACATTGTGCCAACGCCTTCCCTTGAATGGTCATCATTTCTAATCAATAATAAATACTAGTAGAATAATTTTAACTATGGCATACCCCATAAATTTTCTAAATTTTAAGGTTATTCATGTAAAAAATAATGGCGTCTCTTACGGTTGTTACACTTGTATCTCTCTCTCTCTTACATGAGTGTGTGTTGGATCTCCTTTCAAAGCTAAAATGTTAAGCTCTTCATCTCTCTACCATCGCAAATGTTTCGGTAAGAAACAAACATCAAGCCTTTGTCACAGTATGTGGGTCAACTATATAAATCACTTTTCTTTATTGTGTTTTATTAAGAGTCAAATTATAATATAAATCTAACAAAAAATCATTTTAATACCTTACCAAGTCTTTTAATATCTACATCTACCTTTCTTAATGTAGGTCATATCTAATACATTTTTCCTTCTAATAGAGTCATCAGATGACCAACATTTTATATGATCAAGCCATCTAAGATGACTTTCTATTCTTTCTTCCACTAAACCTACTCCAACATTTTCATGTATATTACTCCCAATGCTTTCATCTATCCTTTCTGGTGCTCTTTATCTTCATAGAAGTGGAATGGGAATTTCTATTACTCCCAATGCTCCTGGTGTTTCTCATTTACTTTATGCCGATGATATTTTAATTTTCTCAAAAGCCATTGTTAGTGAGGTGAAGAAGTTGAAGACAATTGTCACCAGTTTTTGTAATTGGACTGGACAAAGCGTTAATGCATCCAAATCTATGATTCTTTTTGGGAAATACACTAATAGGAGAAGGAAGAACAAAATCTCCTCTATTCTTCGATTTAAGGTTGTGAATGAATTCAATTATCTTGGTGTTAAGATAACCTTAAGAAGGAAGGTAGCTTCAGATTTTCAAAATCTGATGGAAGTGACCACTAATAAGTTGAACACTTGCGGGAAGAATTGTATTTCTTTGGAAGGGAAGTTGGTTCTTATAAAATCTGCTTTCCTTTCTCTTCCACTGTTTTTATCTTCGATATCTTTAGTTCCATTATCAATTTGCAAAGAATTTGACAAAATGTGTAGAAGCTTTTTATGGAACAAAAGTAACAGAAGGATCGGTATGCATTATGTGTCTTGGGAGCTTTTATGCAAACTAAAAAATGAAGGAGGACGTGGTTTATTCTCAGCAGTTTCCAGAATTGGTCCACTTCAAGCTAAATTTGCTTGGGAATTTCTCATGAAGCCTAATTCTCTACGCAATCAGATTATCAAAGGAAAGTATGGTAATGATATGTGGACTAAGCCAGTGAGAATTGGTTGCTCTCCCACATGGAGAATTATTACAAATGGAGCATCATACCTCAAAAAGATAGTGAGATGGAAAGTTGCCAATGGGAGATCTATCAATTGGATGCATGATGCATGGATTTTAGATAAAGGCATCTCTACATGGCCTACTTTTGTAAATATGCTGGATTCAGCATACTACAAGCTCAGCTATTTCATCCATGAAGGAGAATGGAATGTTAGCTTACTACAGGAACACTTTGGTAGACAACTGAACGTTATTGTTCAGATTCCCATAATACAGAACGAGAATGAAGATCAGATTGAGTTGAAATTGAAAGCAGCGGGTAAATCCATTTCTGCTATATGTCTAGAAGCAGATTTTGATGTCAAACCTGAAGAATGCCATTGGAATTGGATGAAACTAATTAAGTTGAGACCCAGAATTGAACTATTCTGGTGGAGACTCTACAACAAAGCTATCCCATCTTGTGATTTTTTAGTTAAAAGGAAAATTTCCAATTGTCCAAGCTGTCCGAGAGGGTGTGTAGAGAATGAAGATAATTGCCATATAGCTGCTAAATGCATAAAATTACAGAGATGTATTATCTTGCTTAACAAATGGGGTTTCAATAATCCGATGCTTGAAGACTTTAAATCCTGTTTGGATGGATTAGAAAGAGCCTCGACTACTAATCCATTAATGGAAAATATGTAATGCACAGTGGTATTCTTAACATGGAAGAGTAGATGCAAGTTGGTTCATGGGAAGAGTGAAGATTCTGATTTTCAAATCGCAGCAAACATTGTTTCCTTAGCCACTGTAAGCAATTTTATCAATACACAACCGAAAAACTGGGATACTAATCAGCTAATGCTGTCTTCTTCTTGGTGTCCTCAACCTGGTTGGATAAAGATAAACATTGATGCCTTGCTCAAAAGAAACTACTTAGCAGGTATTGGCGGTGTCATAAGGGATGATAAAGGCAGGTTTTTATTAGCTTTTGGTAATCATTAGTTGTATTGGGACATAGCACAAATGGAGTTGTTGGCTGTTTACTACTTGAAGAACATAATGAGAGATTGGATG
>NW_021319523.1:565958-635451 GCF_001605985.2 Dendrobium catenatum | reverse complement strand
TTGTGTAGTGTGACAAACTGTCGGATTTTGAACCGTTTTGAGTGCCAGCTTTTTAGTGTTTAGTGTCACTCGTCCTGGTACGATCGTCATGATCGTCTCGGGACGAAATATTTTATTCAAACGACGGATGAATGAATAAAGCGGTTGAATGGATAAGGTAGTTTTTAATACAAACTTCATACGTACGAACCTTTGGTTCGTCCGGATGAACACATGTCGGTTCGATGTAGGGGACGGTTTCAACTGCTATTAAATGATATAAGTTCTGATCGTCCCAAGACGAACACGTATTCATCTGTACGATCAGTTTGGCCAAAAGTTTGTACGAAATGACTCTCCGTAAGTTGTGTTGATTATGAAAAGCCATTTCATTTTGACGCATTGGATCGTCCATATGAATTTTTTTCGTACAGGACGAATTAAAAATTTTGTACGATATGAAAGTTTTTCGTCTAGTACGAACGTATCATTTTCAATAAATAGAAGGGCTTTTAAACTCAACAGTCACACTCAAAACTTCACTTTCAATCTCTTTCATACTCTAGATCTTCTTCCAAATTGCAAGTTCAAGTAAGAGACAAAAGGTTCTAGCAACTCGCCAACATGTCCTTTAATTCTGATCACTCTATAATTTGTTCCTTTGTCTTCAAACAAAAAATTGAAATTACCAAATATGACTTATGAGCCTTTTTAAATTTAAGGACAGAGGGAGCCAGAGCCCATCACTTGATCAACACTCATGATTATGCATGGTATGAACTTAATAATGTGATTAGAGGAAACAATATGAATGAACATGTGGCTAGAGTATCCGGTCTAGTTCGTAATGCACGAATCTTAGAACTTTCATAATTCCTAAAGCTGGTGATAGGATCAACATCACAATTGATTCAATTCCCAAATTATGGTTCATGAGTTCATATTCATTTAAATTTGAATTTATTTAAATCAATTGCATCAAGTCCACAAGTCCAAAATTTCCTTTTGAGTTCAATCAAGTCCAAGTAAATCAAGTCCATGTCCAAGCTCACTTGAGTTCAAGTTCCTTTTTTTGTTCAAGTCCTCAATATTTTCAAATGAAATTTCGGCATCCTCCCGGTGTCTCCCCCATTTAGGGGAAAAACCAAGTTGAAAATTATTATGGTATATCTTAATTCAATTTACATGAATTTTTTCTGATTGCTACTAACTATTTGTCTTTCTAATTAAGGTCATTCACTATTGTTTGCATGATAAATTTATGCTCTTGTATGTAATGCTTTATGATAAGCTTACTTTTTTATTTTGAGTAACTAATTTAATTATCTGATTGATGCTATATTAATTTGAATAAATAAATCAATTAGAACCTTAGGTTATACATAAGCCTACTTTTTTATTTTTTTTATCTAATTTTAATTAGCGTATTGCCATGATAATAGAAGTTTATATGTCTATTGATTATATATAAAGCATCTATATGTACGTAATTATTATATTTAATATTGATATAGAATTTAATATCTTTGATATAACATGTCATTTTTTTAAAATTTATTATGTATTTTTAATTCTTAAAATTTTATTCACATTCACATGGTGCACGTGCATTTAAACTAGTAATTCAAGTTTCTCATCAACTCCCTCTCTACTCTTACCAAAAAGATGATAAAATATATAACCATTATTTATTATAATTATAAAATTTTAAAAAGTAATTCAATATGATAATTATAACTATAATTTATATTATATTACATATTAAATAATATTAAATACTATACTCATAAATATATCTTATAATGTATTAAAAAATTATAAATTATTTTAATTTATTAGTATTTTCTATAAATTTTATTAGGTAGTTGATACGTCCTAAAAAATTATCTTTATTGGGCGCGAATTTCGATGCAGAATCAAGTTGGAAATTTAAAAATTAATTTAATGACCATCTGAACTCCGATTTCAGCAAACTTACAGTCGAACTGAGCGTATCGGAAATACGAACCCAACGACACCAAATTCAACTAGATCTGAGTCCAAATGGGTCCAAATCATGGACCCGAAGCGCTGTTGGAAGGTTCAAACCGCAATTTGAGATGCCAAACGGTCTCCGATTTTAACGAGCTTATACTCGAATCGAACGACTGTAAATTGTAATATCTTCATAGTGATATCAATATATATTCACATGTTTTGGTTTTAATTGTATTGAAATGTGTGTTAGCCTTTATGACAATTATTAGATTTTTTATCTTAATAGTGTTATACTTTGAAGTACAAGTCTAAATTAAATTCATTAGAAAATCTAATTTTTTTTCTAAATTTAAGTTCTGCTTATAACTTGATATAATTAGAATTATCAATTTCATGTCTCTTATTTAGACTACATTAATTCTAATATTATTATTACAACTATGATATTTTATTATTTTATATTTCACTTATCAATAAATATTTATGCACTTAGAAAAATTTGAATTTTTTTATTATTGATTTTGAAAAGATCAAAATTTCTCTTAAAAAAAATGTACAAATGTACAAAAATCAAAAGAAATGCGCAATGGTTCGCAAGTAGAAAAAGAGGCATAAAATAAGCCCAAAAATAAAAAGATGCACAAAAATGTGCCGATAATTTGAAAAAGATGCGCAAAGCGCCACATGTAGTAATTATTTTTTTCCATTATCTTTTAATTTCTTAATTCAGATTGATCTACTGTACATTTATATTCTATATTGAAATTTGAAATATACAAATTTTCTATTCATCTTTTTTGCAATGATTTTCTTTATCTTAGTGTCTAAATTGACTCATGCTTTTGATATATTCTTTATATTATCAATGTTATATCTCTTCTTAAATTCTATGAATTAATATGATTTGCCTAATATTTTAATTTTATTTTCCTAATGTTTTAGTATAGTTATCTCCTAACACTTTTTGGAAGAGTTGTTTTTGCTCTTGTGTGTACTAACATTTCAGGAAAATCAAACTCCAGACTACAAAGACTTCAAATCAAATTCAGCATGAGATAATTTATAAATTTAAAAACTTATATTTTTCTTTGAATTAAATTTGAGAGGGAGTGATTGTAATTGAGTGAATACACACACGCACTTTAGGAGACTTTGAGAAATTTGTACTCATCGTACAAGACGAACATAGTTTGTACGGGACGAACAGATCAGTTATCTCCTCGTAAGAGAAATGGAGCGAACATGAATTGAAGAAAATTTTCCTAAGTCTTGATCATCCAGGATGAAGCGTATTCATCCCAGGACGAAATGTTCTCTGGAAAATTTTTGTTCAAGAACGAAGTGTATTCGTTCCATGATGAGTTGCTCTCTGGAGTACAATCGTCCAAGACGAAGTGTATTCATCCCAGGACGATTTACTCTCAGTAAAACTTTCGTCCGGATGAACCTTAACTTCATCTCAGGATGAAGTGAACCGACTCTGAAAAATTAAGTGTCATTTTACAGTTTTTGGGAACCGCCCTAAGGAATAACCGTTCGTACCGGACGAACCTAGTTCGTACGAGACGATGTGTGTGTACGAAGTTATTTCGTACCCATATAAATTAGGTTCGTTTCCAATGAATTCAAGTAAAATCATTCAGGATGATTCACGATCGTATGAGACAATCCAATTCGTATTGACTTGAAAATTTACAGTTTTAGACAATTTTTTTGTGTCTTTCCTATAAATAGTCCAAACTAAATTGCCACATAATCTCTTTGCCTACTGATCTTCATACCTATTGAAAAAATTGTCAAGGAGAGAGTGTGAGAGAGTGTTTGAAGAAGATTTCTTTCCATTGGAGCGTAAAGGTTTCACTTGGTACTCAAAGGTAAGATTCTTTACTCTTGGTTTGTGATTACTTCACTCTTTTCTCTCTTTCTTCTAGAATTCTTGTGAGAAGATCTGTCAAGGAGATCCGATTCTCTGTCGACATTTGGAGAGTGTGAACAACCGAAGGGTTCTCTGCCCACACTTGCAGAGTATGAACAGCCGAAGGGTTCTCTGCCCACACTTGGAGGGTGTGAACAGCCGAAGGATTCTCTGCCTACACCGGGAGAGTGTAAAAGGATGACGGTTCTCTGCCAACACTGGGGATAGTGTAAAAGTATGAAGGTTCTCTGCCAATACTGGGGATAGTGTAAAAGGATGAAGGTTCTCTGCCAACACTAGAGATAGTATAAAAGGACGACAGTTCTCTGTCGCACCGGGTAGTGGTGGAAAGAGTGTTTGTAAAGGCTTCTCCGTCTTTCTGTGGGTGCAAAGGGAGAGTCACTATTGGTATTAGTGCAATACTCAGAGGGTGCCTTCGGGAAGTGGATGTAGGTCTTATTTTGACCTAACCACTATAAACCTCGTGTCTTTATTTTTTCGCTGCCTTTTTATTTTTGTGTTTTTACTTTTAAAACTGTGGTTGAAAAATATTTTCTAAAAAACTCATTAAAGTTTATTTTTCGATTTAAAAATTAAAAAGAGGAATTAATTTTTTTAATTACCAATTCACCCCCCTCTTGGTTAGCCGCTGGGACATAAGCTTAGGTTTAACAACCTAATTCATAGTGAACGATTTTCAACAGGTGGCTCTACTTTGCTCCTAGGTGCTAAATGGGAGGCGGACGATTGATTATAAGGGGCATAAAGGCATTTTCATTCTTGCATTTACAAGTGTATTGCAAAGTAAATGATGTTTTATGATCTTTTATTATTATGAATTGAATGTTGTAATGAGAACTAGATTTAACCTATAAAATTAGAGACTCACTTTGTTGTTGTTATACCATTTCAGACGAAGTTAAAGATATCATTGATTAGGTTCTATCAGATAAAAAGCAAGCCAGTTAAGTCATCAAGTATTTATGATTGTGGAATTCAAGGAAATCATGTTTTGTAAGACATATTTGGAACTTGATTCTTATATATAATTATTTTGGGAAATGAAACTTCTGTTTTGTGCACTCTACATATTTATTTTAGATACTTGTAATGCTTAGGAGCTCTAGTGTATTTGCATTTGTGGATGATTAGCTTAGTTTGATTAAGGAATTTGGATTAAATTTCTCTGTAGATATTGGGGAGTCACACAAACTATTGTAATGTAATAATAATATATTTTTTTATAATAATGAGGTGTGACCTTTTTATTGATGTAAACATGGGCTTTCCCTCGTGGTCATAAAGCAAGTAAAATACCTCAATGACAGTTTTAACATTCCATGAATTCAGGCATTGATTGTAGAAAGAAATGTTGAAAAATCTCACTAAAAAATATTTAAAATTGAATTTAACTAACTACGGAGGCTCTGCTGGGCCTTAAAATTGCCAAAATTGAATCCAGCATGTCAAACATAGTCTTGGGAACCCAAGAATATCCAAATAAAACTTTTTGGGCCATGAATAGATCCTAAACACATGGTTGAGGTAGAACTCGCCATATGGTCGGCCAGTTGCCGCAGGCAGCATGCGGTGCCGATGCTCGTAGTCTTGGAGGGTGCTTTGTGCTCTCAATGGGGGCGCTATAATGTCCCACTCCATTTTTTAATTTTTAATTAATATAATTTCCTTTTACTTTTTTGTAAAGAAAAAAATATAAAAAAGTTTCAAGGAAGGAAATACTTGACTATATATATTTTTTATTTTTATTCAATATTTTACTTTCTTATTTTATGTAGAAAATGAAAAATTGAATTTTTTTTATTTAAATAATTTGAAAATAATAGAAATTTTTTAAAAAAATTGTTGAATGAAATTCCAAACTTGCCTCCTAATGGATCTATAAAAATTTTCCAAAAAAATTGATGGATGAAATTCGAAAAAAAAATTCCTTTCATACGCAGGGTGCCTGATGGCAAGAGTTAGATGTCGTTGGCTGCAATCAAAGCCTAGACGTCTTATGCAAGGTGCTTGGCGGTAAGAGTTGAATACCATTGGCGAGGATCAAAGCTTAGCCCTCTTACGTAGGGTCTTTAGCGATAAAATTTGAATATCGTTGGCAGTGATCAAAGCCCAGTCCTCTTACGTAGGGTGCTTGGCAGTAAGAGTTGAATGCCATTGGTAACAAGCAAAGTCCGGTCCTCTTATGCAAGGTGACCAGTAGTAACCCAAAATTTTTTAAAATAAATTTAAAGTGCATATCTAAATTTTTGTTTAAATTAAAGTGCAATAAAGTTTTTCCTTTGAGAGCCGAGGAGCTGGAATTTTACATGCAATGGTGCCAGAAATCTCCACCGCGACATTAAAGCCTCTGTTTTATAATAATTTTTAATTCAACATGTTTAAATACAACGTCGTATGGTGGCACGGGGGAGGAAAGGGGGAGAGAGAAAAGGGAAAATTCCAATTTTGTTCATCGGATCACTTTAACGCTTTTATGAATATTGTTCATATCAAGGTAGGTGACTAATATCCTATCTCCATTTTCAAATATTTTAATTTTTTATTGTAAAACTTATTTTAAATTAAATTTATTATATTTTCCCTGGATTTAATAAACTTCTACAATGTAACCTGTTATATGTTATAGTATTGATTATTCTATATGTTTTGACTGGATGATTCCATGGTTTCACCGAGTAAATATAAGTTATTATATTTTATTTGATGTGCACTAAATAAAAATTTGAGTAATTTTAAGCATATTGTTAATACAAGTACTGCAAATAAAAAAGAATATATAATTGGGTAACAGTTGATTGTTATTATTATAATATAATATAATAATAATAATAATAATATATTTAAAGATAAGTAAAAGTTTGGTGAATGATTTAAGTTGGTTTAAGATTGATTTAACTTGTATAGTATGGTGCACTAATAGATTTTTTAAATACTATGATTTGGTGTTATCCTCTACTGATTTATGTGATTCGATAATTGAGAGTTATAAGGAGTTAATAATGTGCTGACGGGCAAGGAGTGATAACTTTTTTACTGAGTCAATAATTATTAATTTACTAACCACTAAGTATAAGAAAACACTGTGCAAGCTAGAACTACTTACTTATTTAATATGATTACTATAATACATGTTACTGCACTATTGTACTATACTATTTTGTTATTCTACTAATTACAAGTTTAATGTTACTATATTATTTTACTCTAGCACCATTTTTATTGATATTGATGCTAGTGTAGATACTAATACATATTCATTATTACTATTACCAAATTGATTCACTTTTTATTTATTTACTACTATTGAGCACGTGACTCTCATACTGAGTAAGTGATATAAAATTCTTATTGGTTATTGATATTGAATGATTGAACCTCATGTGTATATTGATTTGATAGTACCGCGCCTTTATAGATTCTAATAATTTTCATAAATATTTTTTGTTTATTGATTTATATGATTCATTACTACTACAACACACAATTTGGGCAAGATGGTTGACTGTTTATTGGATTGACCTCCATATTAATTTATTGATCTATTGATTGACTGAATTATTAATTTATATATTCCACTATTTTTTTATACAGTTTTAATAGTTTTTATAATAATTTACTAGTTTACTATTATACTTTTTTATATTTTATTACAACTGCATGTGATTTGCTATTTATGCATAGATTTATAATCATATGACTGTTACAGCTATGAATTGACTAATGACATGTACATTGCTTCTTTACTATGCTTTGCACACTACTTATTTATCGTGTTTAGGGTGATTTAATAACCCACTGGGCTTTTAGTTTATTAAATGTGATTTAAATAATTTCAGGTCAAGGCTAAGAATCAAGAGTGTGAGAATGATCAACATTGTCAAGTTTATTATTATTTTATTTATTTCCATTTATAGTTAGTTTTCTATACTTAAAACTAGATGATGTGTTATATTTATATAATTTTTTAGTATTGTATATGATTGTTGGACCAATGATCAGATGTATATTTTTATTTTGATTATTAGGCTTATTATTATTGATATTATTATAAATAAAAGAAAATATTATATATTATTGTTGGACCAATGAGTAGATGTAAATAAAATTGTACTTCAATACAACTTTATATACGTAGACATAAGAAAAGTCTAAAAAATTATGTATTCTTACTTGGGAGGATCATATCTTACTAATAAAATTTTCTTATAATAATAGTTATCAGTCCCATATTGGTATAGCTCCATATGAATATCATACGGTAGGAAATGCAACACCTATTTATTTTTAACATAGGTGAGTGATAAACATGTGATAGGGTCAGTTTTTATGGATGACATAGGATATTCAGAAGAAATATTATGATCAGAGTAACATAATCATTGAGTTACAAGTTGGAGATTTTGTTTATATCAAAGTCAATCTTATAAAGGGTGTCAGCAGATTTGAAAGAATCTGTAAGCTCAGTCCTAAGTACATTGGGCCTTCTGAGGTGATTGCATTGATTGATAGCTTTACTTATAAGTTATTATTACTTAATTCTATGTTAATTGTATACAGTGTATTTCATGTATCTTCTTTAAAAAAAGTGGATACCTAATTCTAGGAAGAAGTTATCTGCTGATGATGTTGAGATTTGTTTAAATGTGCAGTATAGGAAAGATCCTGATGGATTCTGGCATACGATGTTATGAAATTGAGAAGTAAACATATTCCAATGATCAAAGTATAGTGAAAGCACATAACAGCTAGAGAGGCTACTTGGGAGAAGGAATTTGAGATGTAATAGTTATATAAAGGTTTGTTCTAATTTGTCTTGATTTAAAAATATCAAGGATGATATTTTTTTGAGGAGAGGAGAGTTGTGAGACCTCCATGGTTATAGTAAATTCAAACCAATTTGGTTCAAGTGGAAAAAGATAAATACTTGAAATTAATATTTTGAATCTAATAGCATGTATTTGGAAGTGTTTTAATACTTGAAAAAGATTGAATGTGTTCTAAAATAAGTCTCAAGGGTCTAGAGAGAATAAGTCTCAAGTGTCTAGAGAGAATTTTGGAAAAATTTAAAAATATTATTATTTGAGCGCTTAGGTGTTGGGTCTCCAAGTGCCATGGCGCTGCAACAATGTCAAGATACCAAATAGTCATTTCAACATTTTAGTCTCATTTTTTTTAAAATGAACTAGCGCTGCACTACTTGGTGATAATGTCGCAGTGCTAGGCCACTAACTGCATTTTAAATATATTTTGAATCCACTATTCCACTCATTTGAACACCATGCCAGTCAAAGAAAAAGAAAGAAAAAGATGGTTTTTAGAGAAAGAAAGTTCATTTTCAGCCACTTTAGGTGCTTTTTAGTCATACGGCTAGTTAGAAAAGTTATTCAATGTACAGTAGTTACATTTTGCTAATCTCACTTTTGAATAATTCGATATGTTTTGATTTTTTCTAATAATATTGATTTTTTGTTACCAAAAAATGAGAATAACTTTGTTTTGTAAAATTTTTATCACATAACTTTTTATATATTGTAAAAACTAAGATTCTCAAAACTTTGAATATTTTTTGAAAATATTCTTCCAATGATTTTGAAAATTATGTTAGTTTTATTGAATAGAAAATAATCCAGACTATATAAATAGTGTTTTGGTACAATTAAAATCTTAAAATGATATTTTACACAATCTATAATAATTTGGTTATATTTTGAAACTTTAAATTTTTGCTCAATATTGTTTTGTTGCCTACCAATAAGACATTTTTTATAATTTATAAATTTTGATAAAGTAAAATGATATTCTAGGATTAGATGGGGAATTTAAAGAATATTACCAAAAATATTTTTGAGAGTAAGATTTTAGATCTTAAGATTTTATTTGTGCATGACGATGCTAATATTTTGTTGAAAAAAGTGGCTAGTGATATTTAGAATATTACAAAAGATGTGCTTGGATATCAACGGAAAAGATCTTAATAGTAAAAATAGCTGGTGAAAGAATTCAAATATGCAAAAAAAAGATAAAAAATAAAAATATTTATTATAAATATTAGTTTAGATGTAGAAATTCTAATAATTGTGAAATATATAAAGAGGTACGTAAAAAAACTAAGAAAGCAATGTGCGATGCAAGGATCTTAACTTTTAATAATTTATATAATATATTAGATAATAAGGAGGGAGAAAGATACATTTATAAGTTAGCTAAACAAAGAGATAGGAGTATTAAAGATTTAGTTCAAGTGAAGTGTATTAAGGATGAAGATTAAAAAGTACTTTTCTTATAAGATGATATTCAACAAAGGTGGATGAGATATTTTGCTTAACGTTTTAATGAAGAATATGAAAATATGATTGAGTTTAGTTATCTTAGCATCCTAAGCAAAAATAAAGATTTCTATTTTTATTGATGTACTAATAAAATCAAAGTTAAGGCTTTCAAGAAAATGAAGTGTGGAAAAGCTGTTGGACCTGATGATATTCCAATAGAGGTGTGAAAATGCTTAGGAGATGAAGGAATTTCTTGGCTTACTAAATTGTTTAATATTATTTTAAAGACAAAAAGATACATCTGAGTGGAGAATGAATGTGTTAATTCTTATTTTTAAGAATAAAGGTGATGCACATGATTGTGTGAATTATAGAGCAATTAAGTTAATGTGTTATACTTTAAAACTATGGTAGCGAGTTATGGAGTATAGCTTGCGGCATGATACTAATGTTTCTTAAAATCAAATTGGATTCATGTCGGGTAGGTCTACTATGGAAGCCATACATTTATTGAGAGGTTTTATGGACAAATATAGAGAGAATAAGGAGGATCTACATATAATATTTATTGATTTAGAGAAAGCATATGATAATGTTCCAAGAGAAGTGCTATGGAGAGTTTTTGAAAAGAAAGGAGTTATTAATGCTTATATTTATAGTGTTTGTTGATTTGTTTATTTACATATTAGCAAATTCCTTTCATATTTAAATAATTATTGTCTTCAATTACTTTTATATTTTGATTACATAATTAACCTTTATAAAAATGATAATTAAAATATGAAAAATAAGATCATAATAAAACTCTAGAACCTAATTTGAATGATCTCTATTTATACTTCATATGTTGGAAAAATTAATACTTAACTCATTTAACTATTTGAGTTATTATTCTAATTTGAATTTATAAATTATACCTTAATAAATTTAATTTTTAAAAATTATAAAATGAATAATTAGTATTAAGAATTAGATATGAGTATATTAAAATATAAAATAACAACTAACCTGAAGATCGAATTAGTAATATCATTAAGTCCATACATTAGAAGTATAGTTTTGATTCAATTTTACTAATTCTAGACAGTGATGTATTATCCTATATTTTAATAATTTTAGATTTTCACTTTTTTTTAGTTAATTACAATCAAAATTCTAAACTTTTATTTGCTTGAGGACAAGCAAGAGTTTAAATTGGGAAGAATTTGATAAGTATAAATAATGTTATAATTTATATATTAATTTGTCAGTAAACATATATTATTTTGGATGTGTTTGTGTAAGAAAATAGAAGAAAAGAGCAAAATTTTAAAATTTGGTATAGCATCGTGGTGTTGGACTCAATGCCATTGCGGTGCCGTCATTGACACCACCGGAGTGTCCAAATATCGACAAGACGACGCCAAGTCTCTATTTAACAACTTCACAGGATCAAAGGAGTTAGTGCCACAAAGCCCATCCAACTATCAGCTCTATAGCATCGAAAGAGTAAGCACTGCAAAGCCCAGTCTCTATTTGAATAGTGCTGCATAGCCAAATTCTAAAGCCACTAAGTCAAGGGAGTGCTACATGGACTTTACAATCCTTAACCATCAATAGCGTCGCGATGCTACAATTATAATTGTTCAGGCTACGATCTTCCAGTAAAGCAACGCATTGATTCGTTAAATAGAGGGCACATGTCAATAAGCACTGCAACAAGTAAAACACTTTAACACTGTAGCATTAGTTCATTTCATTGGCACCGTAACATAAGTGTCTCGAGCGCCATGACACTAGAATCCATTTTCTTTATTTTTTATAAATAGTATATTTATAATGTTAGTAGATGAGTTCAGTCATTTATTTAATTTTATTCTTTATAGTGCTTCTCTAATTTTTCCTTATGGGTGATAACTAAGAGAACTTAGAGAAGTTCTAGATACATTATATTAGAGAGTTTGTCTTGTGTTTGTGTAAGCAATTCTATAAATCCTAGGAGGAGTGCAGAGGAGATCATTGAACCCATCTAATGATATATTTTCTTATATACTTTCTTTTGTATAATTAATGAAAAATAATATGTTGCATTTGTTCTTCATGATTGGCTAAATTTTCTAATTTTGGATTAATGGTGTAGATGAAATATGGAGCACTAATGAGTTCTCTACATCAATAATTTTATGATATTTTCAATATATCTGGTCTTCATTTAATGCAGATGGTGGTCATATGTGTAGTTAATATCAAATGTAATGTGGAGACTAGGAATAAAAAAGTATGCACAACCATCTATATTGGATTAGTATGATGCAAGCATAAGCACAATGCTTGTCATGTATCAAATTTATAGAAATGAATTATCATGAGGAGGTTTTAACAGTTCAAACTTTACTTACTCTTCTAAGATTTTTATAGGGTGACAGACTATGAGAATTCAAAGTGGTTTTGAGGTTGAATGAATTTAATCTATCATTTATCTCTTCACGCTTGACTGAGCGGTCGGCGATATATGTGCTCTGAATAATATTAATATAAAAAAGAATCATTAAAAAATATTTTGTATTTACATTCCATTAATCAAAAATAATTTATCCCAAATTATTTTTTATTTTAAATTAAGTTATTTAATCTCCACCAATACTTATTTTTATTTAGTAGGATAATTATTATTATTGAAGTAAACAATATTATAATTTGCACGTAAATATTTTTCCTTGTGGGATCGATACTATACTCTATCACTATATTACTGATTCAACATATATACTTCTGTATATTAAGTGAGATTTTTATATCAAATAAAATATATGCATTATTTAGGGATTAATATAACCATAAATTATATTCACAATTATTTAGGTTACTTCATTACCCCCCATCAGCCACCGTAGGTGAACCCTCACCGTCAGAATTTCATTGTGAACCCTCACCGCCAGAATTTCATTAGCCAATCATAATCAGACATCCACCAGGCAATCATCACTAAGCCTTAACCTAACCATCTTCTTTGGATCTCAATTCGAGCACCACTGTCGGTTAATCCTAAATGCTTGGTCATCATCGCCAAAATTTCACTAGTAGATCATCACCGGATGTCCACAAGGCTGATGCCCAAGGAACTCAACTAGAGCACCACCGTCGATGAACCCTCATTACATGGTCATCGCCGTTAAACATTTATTGGCCAGGTATCCTCTCGGCCACCACCATCCAATCATTATCTCCCAATTATAGTCATTCTGACCTTAGTAGCCCTTTGATTATGATCCTCAAACCACAGTCACTCAATTGTAGTCCTTTTGACTAATTATATGATAACGATCATTTTGACCTTTATTACTTACTGAATGTTGTCCTTGGACCACCATTACTATACTATAATCCTTCAGACCTACGTCAATCTACTATAGTACCTCTGATCTACATCGCCTGACTATGATCCCTCAACTCAAAATAACCCACTGAAATTTGTCCCTTTGATATTTGTTTCATGTCAACAATAGTCTCTCTGGCCTTCATCTCCTTCCAACAATGATCCTTCTGATCTCCATCGCCTGTCAATTATGATTCCCTAGACCACCTTAGCTTGACTACAATCCCTTTGACCCCAGTCATCGATTCTGGTCCCTCCGAACCCGCTTCTCTCTAGTTTGGTCCCTCTATCCTTTGTGACCCAAAACTTATCCCTTTGACTATGTCATTCGCCAACTAAGTTCCATATGACCACAATTGCCTGACTGTGATCCATTTGACCACAATCGCTTTTTCGACTACTATTGCTCTATTCTCCATCACTTGTTGACCATAGCCCTTCCAACCTTCGTCTCCCAATTACAATCCCTCCAACCTCTATCACCCTCTACGATCCCTCTGCCCGCCATCACCAGTCGACTATGATCTTTCCAGTCTCTATGACTCACTGACTATGGTCCCTCTGATCTTAGTCACTAGACTACGATCCCTGACCATCATTGTTCGACTACGATCCTAATAACCAAATGAACATGCCAACGTTCTCTTAAGAATAATTTTCTTGACATTAGATCCTTTGAACTCAAATAATGTAATTTTCTCTTATGATATACATTTGCAACTTTTGTAACCTCCGATAAACATTAGCAGCATCATGTCAATTGGGCCAAGCGCTGTGAATTTTCCCTTTCTTGAGTTTTCTACATAAAAAATATGATATCTCTTTGAACTCTTGCTCCCCATCTCTCTTATTTTTTGTGTTGAATCTTAGTATAAAATTAAGACATTAAACTTTATATTTCTCTATCACCACAAATATTGCAATACGCAACAAAAAATTAAAAAAAAAATCTATTTATTTAAGTAAAAATCATTATATTTTTTATTCATAACATTGTATATGAAATATTATTATAAAATTTGAGTGGATTTTTTTTTTAATTCAAATAATTTCCTCATTCAGCCCCGCAAGGCTTTTAAAATCGGGCTAAACCGGTCGGCTGAACAGGAACCGATCATCCGGCCGGTTACGGGTCAAAATATAACCAATTTTGTAGAAAACCAGTACCAAACTGCTTGAACTGGCAGTTCGACCGCCGAACCGTTGAACCGTCGAACTAGTTCCAGTTTGTTTTAACTGGACGGTTTGCTGCCAAAAAAATGAACGGCTGAGATGCAATTCGCTGAGTGCGGACTGTGAGCCAAGGAGTTTATACGAAGAGGAAAAAAAAACCATAACTGTATTTGTATTGCTGTGGGGCTACAGGCTGTTTCCTTGTTCTTCAGCAATTTGGAGTCTTCTTCCCCTCCTCCGGCTTCTTCTTCTGCATCCGGCTTCTTCTTTTTCGCGTCCAGTTTCTCTTTTTCCACCTTCAAAGTTGACATTAGGTAGTTTTATTTTTATTGGAGAGTTCAATTATATGTAAAATTAATAAACTTTCACTTGTGATTAATACTTTTGCATTTTTACTCTTCTTTGTACAGATCAACTCATCAAAAAAGAATACTGGTGTAATTGTCCCTAAGCAGTATGTGTAAATAGTTAAAAAACAAAATGAATTGTTTCGCAGCTATATGTAACAGGTTATTTTTTTGAACAGAGTTCGGCTATTTTTCTTTCATATAATATTGTTTTAGGATGCAGATAGCATGTGTCTTTGAGATGTTAAAGTTATATTATTTTTTACATGAAGGTTATCTTGAACTAGTCAAGCTGGATAATAGATGATGCCATTTTTAATTATTATTATAAAGTAATCTTCATTTATTTACAAGCAACAGGTGGATACAATATGCTAATTGAATTTTTGATGAAATTTTCTTGTAGCTTTTGTGAGATTTGTGTATCACATATATTATGCTAAGCTATGGTGCATGGTCCATTTTAATCATATACTCACTCATTTGAGAGATCATGAGTGAATCAAATTTATCATTTTATGTCCAGGATCCTCATGAATTTTTGAATTTCTTACTTGACGAGCTTGTTGACATTTTGGAGAAAGAGGGAAATTGCTACTACGATGAATTGAGGTATGTATTGTGTGTCGTTTTAGTTTTGTGACTTTTTAAACAGCATAGTTATATACTTTGTAGTTTTCTATCTTGTATGGTTTCCTACCTTGAAGTTGCATACTATAATTTTAATTAACTTTTGATATTATTTGAGTTTTTATGGATTTTAACTTATGTGTTTGTGATTTTATTTAGTAAATTAAATTAGAATGGAAGCACTAGTAATCAAACTTCATCTTCAACTTATACTATGCGGGACAAAGTCGACATTGTTTGGAATCATTTTGCTAAAGTTAAAGGAGTTGATGGGAAAAAATAGTTTAAATGTTTACATTGGGGTATTTCATACAAAGGAGGAGGAATTAACAGAATGAAATAACATTTAGCAAGTGTAAAGGGGAATATAGCTGCTCTCAAGAAGGTTCCACACGATGTTAGATATCAAATGCAGGAAAACTTAAAGGAAATTTTTAGAAAATAATAACAAGCACAGAAAGAGTTGGACAGTGCAACATTTCTTGTGGATGATGTTATAGATGAAGAGAGAGATTATTGCTCTCTACCAAAAGCACAATCTTCTCATGCACATGTTTCAGAACTAAGTAAAGGGAAAAAAAAAAAGAAAAGCTTATGATATGGATACCATCTTTGCTCCTAGAACTACACGAGGTTCCTAACCTTCAATTAAGAGTACTTTAGCATCTAAGGAAGTAGTGCACCATGCAGATATGGCATTAGCAAGGTGGTTTTTGATTGTTGAATCCCTTTTAATGTTCTTACTTCAGTATATGCACAGAAAGTTGTTGATGCTACTGCTGCAATAGGCCCTGCTTACAAGCTCCCCAGTTATCGTAACATGAGAGTAAACTTACTTAGGGATTGCAAGGAAGAATTCAGGTTACTCGTTTATAGTTATAGACAAACTTGGAAGGAAACAGGTTATACGCTTATGGCACATGGATGGACTGATAGTATGAGTAGAACTTTAATAGATTTTTATATATTATCCACATGGTGTAGCTTTTTTTAAATCAGTTGATGATTTAGACATCAAAAAGGATGCTACTACTTTGTGCTCTTTATTTACTAAGATTATTTAGTGGGTTGGTCCAGAGAGAGTTGTTCAAATAGTTAATGATAATGGTGCTAATTACAAAAATGCAGGTCAACTATTACATGAAAGATTCAATAATGTTTACTGGTCACCTTGTGCCGCACATTGTATGAATTTAATTTTGAAAGATATTGACAGTATGCCTCTCATAGAGGACCTAGCAAAAAAAGCATCAAAGTTGATAATTTTTTGTTATAATCATATATTCATACTTGCATGGCTTAGAAAAAAGCCGGGTTGGAAGGAGATCGTACGTCCTGAAGCAACCCGTTTTGCAACAACTTTTATAACTTTGAAAAGTGTGAATGAGCATTGGTGGGAAAAATTATGTATCACCATACAGATTTTGATTTCTCCTATTTTGTAATCTGAATTCTAGGAAAATTAACCTCGAATAATGAGGTCAACAAGCATCATCATGACCTACAAGCACTAATCACAAGCAAGTTCTTTATGGATTCAAAGATATCCAAAACTTCCAAGGGAAAGGAAGTAGCTTCAATTATTTTGGACTTGAAGTTTTGGGATAATTGTCTTATTATTTCGAAGATATCGGGTCCTTTGATTAGATTATTGCGTATTTTTTACTCTGATGAAAAACCATCTCTTGGATATCTATATTATGGCATGTATAGGGCAAGAAAGTCAATTAAAGCTATGTTCAGAAATGTAAAGAGATCATATAAGCCTTTTACTACTATAATAAAAAGAAGATTAGATACTCAATTAAGGCAAGGCATCCATGCAGCAGCATATTTTCTCAATCCTCATTTCCAGTATGTTAGAGAGAACTATTGTCAAAAGCAAAAAAAATTTATAATGTTTAGTGAATTAATTGGAATTAAAGACATTTGGTCTAAGCCCACCATTGCAATGAATGAAATCAAATTATTTTGTGATGGCTTAGAAAGCTTTGGAAAACCAATTGCACTGATAATGACGAAAGAAATGCAACCTGCTAATTCTCTTTTTTACTTTTAACATATGTATATACTTAGACAAATATGCTTATTCACTAAACTCTCAAACTTGATAATATGTAGATGAGTGGTGGAAGATGTTTGGATCAAGTGTTTCAATCTTGCAGAAAGTTGCTATAAGAATTCTCAGCCAAATATCTTCATTAGAATGCGAGAGAAATTGGAGTGTTTTTGAACAGATCCACTCAAAGAGACGAAATTATTTGGAGCATCAACGACTCAACGATCTTGTATATGTTCGATATAATCTGAATTTAAAGAATAGGTATGATCTTACATTAAATTAATATTTATGTACAAGTGTAAATTTAAATAGTATGTATAATCTTAACATAAAATTATTTATTCATTTTTTAGGTTTCAACTTAAAAGACATTATGACCCTATGGACTACACTTGTGTTGAAATGGTTGATTTTTGGATACTTAAAGATGAAACAACTATATAACTTGACTTACAAGATTTGGAAAATGAGATATACATAGAGGATGCAATACTAGTTGTTGAAGAACAAAATATATCATTTAATCAGTCATGACATTATAAGTTGATAATAAAATTTGAGTATATTATTTAATTGAAAGCAAAAATAATATCTTATTTTATATTTCTTATTTGTTGGTGAAGGTGATTTAGAGAATGAAGAAGATGTAGGCGACATAATCGGGCTCGATCAATCGGATGCATTTGAGAGATACAGTCAAATAAGATATTTTAGTATTAAATTTATCAAATATATTTTTTATTTTATATCAGAGATAGAAATATATTTTAAAAGAAAAAGTGAAGCAGACATACGAGATAATACTTGCAGTGATAAAAATGCACAAATTCAAATAAAGTTGTATAAAACTTAGTTTTGATAAAATTCCTTCAGATTTAGGATTAAGGACAAAATTGTGATTATCATCCAAATAAGATTGGATACTGTGCAACTATATTATTTGCAAAAAAAAACGTGTCAGTCTAAAGATCATGATTTTTCATGAAAACTAATTGGAAATAAATTACGAAGATTTAATCCTGTATAATTTGATGAACACAAAAATTGTTTAGAGTAAAATATTACAAATGATGCAATTTACTATTTATATTATTATCTCCATAGACTTGAGTTTGGAGAGCAAACTAGCAATGATAATTTGACACAAAAGGATTTAAGAATTGAAAAAAGAAAAATACATTTCAAGTTAAATCATATTGGTCAAGTTAATAGCACGTATAACACTGATTGGCATAAATGTAAAGATTTCATGAATCAACGCATTAATACTACATTTGCTTTTGAAAGAACTTCTGATCAAAATCATAGATGTTATCAAACACGTTTAATTGCCAATATAGATTGCATATTTTTTTACATCAAGATTTGATTTTTCGTGGTCATGATGAATCTGAAGATTCCAATAACGAGAGAAATTTTCTTGAGCTTTTATGATTTATAGCGTGTCGCAATGAATATAATCTTCTTTCACACATAACATAATATATTGATTGCTGCAAAAACTAAAAAAGAAATCACACATGCGGCTACTGTGGAGACTTCAAATATCATAATTGATGAACTAGGCAATGAGTTATTTATAATTTTATTGAATGAATTACGTGATATATCAATCAAAGAACAAGTTGTAGTTGCATTGCAATATATAGATAAAAAAGGTTGTGTTATTGAGCATTTCATTGAAAATGTTCATGTTGAAGAGACTTCAGCTCCAACTAAATAAAGTCATCGAATCACTTTTTGCAAAATATTGATTGCGTATTTCTCAATTATGTGAATAAGGTTATGATGGTGCTAACAACATTCGTGATGAGTTTAATGGACTGAAAGCTTTAATCATGAAAGACAATTGCATAGTTTTTATATATTATGTTTTGCATATCAACTTCAACTTGCAATAGTTGTTGTGGCTAAAAATCATGCGCAAATTGCTCCACTTTTAAATACATCTTCCAATTTGATAAGTATCATTGGAAGTTCATACATGAGAATGAGAAGAAATATTACAGCAAAAACAATATAACAAAATCATTGAACAACTACGAAATGGTGAAGCATCAAGAGATAAAGGCTTAAATAAAAAAATAGCTCTTCAACATTCTGGAGATACACATAGGTATTCGCATTATGGATCACTTAGCAATTTAATACTTTTGTTTGGACGTATCATCGAGCTTTATGAGATAATAATACAAAATGATTTTAGTAGTGAGCAAAAAGATGAAACATATGCCTTCTTAATTCTATACAATATTTTGAATTTATTTTTAATTTGCATATGATGAAGGCTGTATTAGAATCACAAATGAGCTATCACAGGTGGTGCAAAGAAAGGATCAAGACATCATAAATCCCATAAATTTGATAAAAATATATAAGCAAAGATTCCAAAACATGAGAAACAATGATAGAGACATTTTTCTTAAAGAAAGATATTTATTTCTTCTGTCAAGAAAATTATATAATTATTCTAAATATGGATAATATTTTGTAATGCGAGATAGATCAAGACAAAAATTGAAGTAATTATAAATAGACATCATTATCAAGTTGAATTATTTTACATTGTAATAAATATGCAACTTCAAGAGCTCAATAATATAATGGATAAAATAAATACAAAATTATTTATTTGTGTAGCATGTTTGAATCCATATGACTCATTTTCAACTTTTGGTAAAACACGATAAATTTGGCTAAGTTTCATCCATTGAATTTTTCAAATATAAATTTCATTATATTAGACAACCAATTTGATAAATTTATTATTATTATAAATTTGAAAGGATTTCGAGAACATACTCAAAAATTGGTAGAGACTAAGAAAATGAGATTTATCATTTAGTAGCTTTGCATTTATTTTGCCAATTTCGAGAACATGCTAAAAGAATTAATAGATACTAAGAAGAATGAAATTAACTCTAATTTTAAAAATTGCTACTGCAATGGTCAAACGAGCATTCTCAACTATAAATATTATACAATATCATTTACAATAGTATTGGAGACTCAATGATGAAATTATATATATATATATATATAAAGTCTTTTAGCATACCCTATTCTACCCAATCTTGAACCCTAAATCTTCATTGAGTGGTGGATGATGTGCCTGTTCTTGCATCAGATTATTGCCGCATTGGCTAAAGTTTCTTTTTGTGACAATTTTATTATTATTTTTTATAATTTTTTTTAAATAAAAATTTTATACTAAAAAATTATTTTTAAAAACAGTAAAAAATATTTCTCAAACGGAAGAAAAAAGGCATCTTCGCTTTGTTGTGGCAGTATAATCGTGTTTAGATTTTAAAAATGAACATCTAAAGTGTTTTCCACTAAAAACATAAAATCAAATAATTTCTTTTCCCTGGTGACTTGGTTGGACAGGCAACATAAATATGTTCAGATTTCAAGAAAATCAAACAATAAATCAGATAAAACCAATATATAACATAGAAAGAAAATTGAATGCAACAAAAAATCAAAGGAAATGGCAAGCTGAGTAGGTGAGATTACATTTCAAGTTTAGAACTGTGTCTATTAGACAGCAGAAAATTAAAAATGTTCTTCAATTTAAGGAAAAACAACGGTGAATGTAAGGGAGAGTACAAAATCCAGAGCACATAAGTAGAGAGCACTTGACATGATTACTTCCTTATTTGTAAACTTTCTATACGCCTCCAGAACAAGGCCATCAAGATGCTCACAAAAGCATCCCTTGAAGCCGAAAGAAGAGGCTTGGAAAATAGTTAAAAGTATGCATTCTTCAACACATAGCACAATTAGCAGATATCGATTATTTAGCAAACTGCCGACACTGTTGATGTGAACTTTCACTTTACCCATGGTGGCGACAATGGGCAGATGGTAGTTGGTAATTATCATGAAGTAATTAGAATTTCATGCAAATATAAAAACTGTGCAAAGTATATTTATTACATTTAAAATCCTGTAGAATTATTCAGTTCAGTGCAAAAGAAATGCATCATTTTTTGTGTGTTTGATTTGTAGTAAAATAAACTCACTGGGAAGTAGTGACGAAGGATACTGTAATAGAGGTGGCGACGAAGCCAACAACAACGGGTGGCAGCGGTGAGGCAATAATGACCATTGGCTGCGGTCTACGGTGATGGCATCAACTAGTGGCAAGTGGTTGCCAACAGTGGGTACTAGTTATTAATGCTGGCAGTGAAAGTTCACAGTTGTGTTCAGATAGTATAAGATCAAGAGGGGGGAGAAATTGTGATTTAACAAAATTTCTTCAAAAACTTTTTTGAATAAGGACCAAAATCTGATTTCATACGAAAGCATTTGGATACGCCTCCGATACGGCACGGATACGTGTCGGATACGGCTATGCCGTGTCCAATTAAAATATTATTTAAATTTGATCGGACAAGCGTATCGGATATGCATGTCCTATTAAAAAAAAATAGAGCTGCAATTTGCCCTATTCATTTCGGTTATCCGCTTGATATCCTTATTCATTTATTCGACTTAAACATTTCGGCGAGCTAGGTTTTTCGTTTCCACACAGGTGTTCGTCTTCCTCGTTATAGTCGAAGGAGCGGCTCGACGACGCGAGCATAGAAGTGGACAGGATCATCCTTCGTCGACATAGAGGCTTGACGACGTGAGCATTAAAGCCGACAGAATCCTTCGTCGACGGAGCGACTCGACAACACGAACAGTGAAGGCGATGTGAGCATTGAAGATTCGTTTTCTTAATTGTAGGCTCGGTACCGGAACTCAGTACTCGGTCTTGCTCAGTATTTGATACAGCTCGGTACCGCTCAGTACTCGGTACTGCTCGGTACCACTCAGTACTCAGTACCGCTCGGTACCGCTCGGTACTGCTCGATACTCGGTCCTGCTCAGTACTGCTCGGTACAGGAACTCGGTATCGCTCGGTACTGCTCGGTATAAAGGGGTACCGAATGGTACCAAGCAGTACCGAGAAGGTAGAGAAAACTTTAAAACAACTCTTATAATAAAATTTTGTTCCGCCAGGGGGCAGCGCCCCCTTGGACCCCCGGCAGAGGCGCAACATATATACACTTTTAATTAAAAATTTTCATGTTTTAAATTCATGTGGATTAATTTGTGTCGATCCTTCGTAGGATAATAAGCTCTAGTGGTGTGGGAATTGGGTCTACTAATGGTCCATCAGAGACAATTATTGAAGATAATAAACCTCAGTGGGGTTATGTGATAAAAATAGGTAAAATGTCAGAAGGGGATGGCAATATTGCATTCAACTAAAGAATGACTTCAAGAGGATCCTCAAAGAGTTTCTCCACAAAAATATTTAGAAATTTCAAATATGAGGAAGACATATTTGAAGCGTTATTTTCCAAATGAGGAGGAGAGAAGAAGTTAGCTTGCTAAATTTTTTTGTTATTTAGAGGCCTTTGGTGACCAAGAGTCATTGCGTGATAGGTGGAGAATTGATCCTCTTTTAAACATAAATTGACTCACACACTAACATAGCATAGTCTTGAGCCTTGAATCATTAGTCTTACTTTGTGTATGTTGTGCCTGAAAAGATTAGTAGTGCATAAGAAAAAAATATGCAATGTACAGAGCAGAAGAAACTAAATAAACATCAAATAACATTTGTAGACATCAAAACACAAGGTCGGGATCTCGAATTGCAATAGGTAGCCGCCACGAATGAGTGGCAACAATAAGCAAAAAACAGGCAACAACTGGTGGGCAACAGGGGGTGGTGCTCGGTGACCACAAGCAAGGGTTGAAGTTTTACATGCATAATGTTTTTGAATTCAACCAAATCGATCAAACTTTAAAATTTTGAAAATGAACTAAAGGGTGAATTCAACATACATCAAAAATAACTTTGCATTCCTTTTTTTCATCCCACAAAACAAGAAATTTTTCAAAACCCATACATTTCTTCTACTTGAAATTTCATTTAAACAAACAAAACAACCCTTAAAATCATCAAGATTTCCATAGAATAGTGGCATAAATTAGCAAAAGCCATCTTTTTTTATCTTATATATATAAAGACTTAAGAAGTTGTTAAGCATCTAAAATTTAAGCCAACATGTACGACTTTGTACTTATTGATCAAACCCACAAATTACAAAGTTTGAGCTGAGAAATTAATTAAGCGCACTCATAATAGTTTTTTTTCTACATATATAACGTAATTATCAGATTCTTTTATCTACTTATTTAAGGGTCTATTTGGGAGAACTTTCTTGTTGCTTTGCTTTTTTCACACAGCAACCACAGTTACTATTTTGCTATTGCTTTCAATAAATTTTTATATAAAAGGTACTTTTTACAATAATTTTAAAAAATTTACTTTCCCCACAACAGCTTTACAATTTGCAAAAACCTGCAGCCATCCCAAAAAGACCTTAAATTATAAAGGTGTTTTTTGGAAAAAAGGTAAATCATTTAGAAGGATGCATCAAAATCTCGTATTAGAAATTTAAGCTTTGGAATGAAATAGATTTTACTTCATTTATTTAATTTCAATTGAAATTATTTATCTTGAAGTAAGAGAAATGATTGTACAAATTAATTCTAATATTTTATTATGCTTAAACAAACTCAATCAAATAAAATATGCTCATCAGTAGGATTATTCACTATTTACAGCAAATTGCCAACAAGTGAAAAAAGAGAGGAAAATTCCATTCCAAGCTATAGGGTAAAGCTTTGAATTTTAAGCTTAAGACAATGTTTGCAGTATCCACATAAATGATTTACTGCATATAAGAAAATTAAAAGGAAGATTCACCAATGAAAAGTACAAGTGAATGTACGAGAGCATGAAATCCGGAGCACATAAGAGGCAGCACTGGACATGATAACTCCCTGAATTGATGATGTTTCTATACGCCTCCAGAGCAAGGCCATCAAGATGTTCAAAAAGGCATCTCTTGTAGCCGAAAGAAGAGGCATTGGAAATAGTAAGAATATAGTCTTCAACTAGTAGAACAATTATTGTATAGCTATAATTTATTCAGTTAGCTAATTAAATTTTCAGATACTTTAATCCAATTTTATGACGCATCATCATGATGTCTTGCCCCACCAATTTGGTGTCAACTTTATGAAACTTCCCTCTTCATTTATTTATAATAAAATGTTGGAAGAGATGTTAAACCCATTTAGCATAAATCATTTTAGAACAATACATACTCATGTTATCTTTGATCTATCTATTTTTTCTTCATAATCCTCAATGATAATTTTATTTACTTACCTTATGATTGCATTTTTCATCCGAGATATACATGACTAAACCAACCTCTAATGTAATCCATCCATCCCTCTAATGTAATCACTTTTTTTCTTAGTAATTTTGTTACATATCTCTTTTGTTAATGTGAAACAAAATATGCCAAAATTAGGCATAATAAACCAATAGTCAAGCTAGTTTTCAACCAAGAATTTTAAGATTATAAGTGAGAGCCAGCTGCATTATATTTTTACATATGCATATTTTTTATCTAATATGAGGCTAATTGGCAATTTGATGGGCAGAAAAAAGAAAGCAGTGTAAAAGGCATACATTGTATTTGAAATGCTTTGGGGTTATTTGGATGAGTGTAAAATAAAGGTATGTGATTAATTTTTTTTGTTTGACTTAAAGTAAAATAAATATAATATAAATTCAAAGAAAATAGTGGTCAATGGTTGGTGGCCGGCGTTGGCAAGTGGTTACCGGCGACAACGGTGGACACGGTGGTAGCGCGAGCAATGGCCGAAAATTGGTGGTAGCAGACTAGTGGGTGTGGCGGTAGCAGTGAAGGTGGAGGTTGGCGATTGGTGGTGAGGGTGGCTATTGTGGCTGCGATGGTGGCTGAAGGTGTTGGTGGTGACAGCAAGCAATAGTGGCGGCCAAAGGAGGGTGGTGGTGGCAACCGACCATGGAGGCCGAAGATGGATGGTGGTGGCGGCTAACGGTAGGAGATGTTCGGTGGCGGGTGATAGCAATGGTGATTAATTTATGGTTTATGTGGAAATCGACCAATCAGGTGAATTCCAAATACACCAAATTTATACAAAAGAGTGCATTTCAAATATACAAAAATTTATACTACATTTATTTTACTACAAACTAAAATATCACTATTCTCTCTATAATTGGAATACTTTACACCCATTTTACTTCAAATCAAATAATCACGAAATTAGGGGTGTCAATATATGATCTGATCTAAACTTGATTCGAAAAAAATCAGGTTCAAGATGACTTGTTTCATAAACAGGTTGGGTTCGGCTTGGGTTTTTTGACCCATTTAATTAACAGGTTAGGTTCGGGGTGACCATTGAATCTGTTTTTTACCCGAAAAATGACCAGTTTAACCCATTGCTAGCGGGTCGATTTAGATTGACCGAATTCGAGTTGGGTTAATTTCAGGTTGAACATAAACCCGACCCATCAACCTTTTTGACAACCCTACTCTAAGTCAAATACTCTTGCGCAATAATCTACTCACGTGATCTCTCTGCATAATCCATCATTCATCCAATATGAAAGTTTCTAAAATCAAGTACTATGCATCACAAGTCTACTCACCCATGGGGAACTATACTAAAAGTTAGCTAACCCTGGAATCTTGCTCAATCATAGCACAAGCAATCATGAGCAATGAAAGCTATAAATTGTATAAACCACTAAATTCAAGCTAGATCATAGACTCTAATATCATTTACCAGGAAAGATTAATAACCAAACTCATTTTCAACATAAAATCCTGAGCTTATAGATGAGAGACCCCCACCTAGCATTTCTACACTAACAAACTTATCAACATCTCATATATTAAAGCAGATATTCTCATGTCTTAACATATTTGAAAATTCCATTTCTGTTGTGCTCACTAACAAGCACTCTTTTATCACACGACACTCAAATTCATGAAATTTAATCAACATTATTACAATTAAAAAAAACTATAAATTTATTCATCATATCACTCTTCCTGCATATTACTTTAATAATAATTTTACAAGGTTAACATTTACATCACCTTCACAAAATAAGCATCTTAAAACACTAAACAATATAAAAAAACAATCTAAAAAGAAAAAGTATAGCATTTCAAATACTATCATTCCATTTTAATCCAAAAAGAAAAAGTATAGCATTTCAAATACTATCATTCCATTATTAGTAAGCTGAGGTAACATATGGCATAGTTTTCAAATGATCATTTCCTCTTACTATAAAAGAGAGCAGCATCGATAAATATAAATTTATAAATGAATTTAGTTGCTATTAAAGAGATCATAAATCATCATCAAAAAGACAATTTCGGAAAGTTGCCCTATCAAAGAGGCAATTTCTTTGATATCTTCTTATTTATAGTAAAATTTTGGTTAATTGTTCTTTGGGTCAACGATTTTGGCTTAATAGTTTGTAATGTATTCTTACAATTTGCAATCTTTGAATCTATTAATTCCCACCTAGAGTCCATAAATTTTAGAAAAAAAAAAACTATTGAAATTTATAACATATAAATCTCTTTTTTTATCGTCCATATATGAAATTGAACCAACAACAACAACATCAAGCCTTTATCCCACTACGTGGGGCCGGCAATGAAATTGAACCAATCTGGAAAAAAAAATCAACTTTCTATTTTTTTTCTTTTTTAAATCAACTTTCTAATTGATCAAAACTATTACTTAGGGGTATTTAACTTGAATCTGAAAGCCAAGATTGAATATAATTGAGCCAAACAGTTTTAATTTAGTTTTACATCTTATTATTGAATTGGTTTCAATTGATCTCTTCTATGGTTAATCCAATTTGATTCCACATCACAGTCACTTTTGAAATAAAACAAACAGAACCCGCTCTTAATAAAAATTTCAACCAAATGCTAAGAAAATATTATTTTATCATTGTTAACACAACTAGCATTAAGACAAAGATACAATAGTATTTTTTTCCATTTGGCTATAAATTTCAAAATGATGGTGAAATAAATGGGGATATTATTAGTAGAATTCAAGTTGGATGATTAAAGTGGAATGTATTGGACATGTTGTGTGCAAAATAGTACCCCTTAAACTAAAGGAAAAATCTATAAGATGATGGTGAGACCTACAATGCTTTATGACACTGAATGTTCGCCATTAAAATAGAAGCATAAAATAAGTTAAGTGTTACAAAGATGAGGTTGCTTAGGTGGATAAGTGGCTTCAATCTTGGAAAGAGAATGCAAAACAAGTTTTTACATGTAAAGGTTGAAGTAGCTCGAGTGGCAGACATGATTAGAGAGAGTCGCCTTATATGGTCTGGACACATAAAACGTCGACCTTCAGATGAACAAATTAGGAGAGTAGATGTATTAGATTTGACCTATATTAAGAAAGGTAGAGGTAGACCTAAAAAGACTTGGTTAGAAAATATTAAAAATTACATTTTTTTAATTAAACTTAAATGAGAATTGGACACTTAATATGATTCAATTGAGTAGGACAATTCAAGTAGCCGGCCCTATGTAGTGGGATTGATTCCACATCACAGTCACTTTTGAAATAAAACAAACAGAACCTGCTCTTAATAAAAATTTCAACCAAATGCTAAGAAAATATTATTTTATCATTGTTAACACAACTAGCATTAAGACAAAGACACAATAGTATTTTTTTCCATTTGGCTATAAATTTCAAAATGATGGTGAAATAAATGGGGATATTTTTAGTAGAATTCAAGTTGGATGATTAAAGTGGATGAATGTATTGGACATGTTGTGTGCAGAATAGTACCCCTTAAACTTAAGGAAAAATCTATAAGATGATGGTGAGACCTACAATGCTTTATAGCACTGAATGTTGGCCATTAAAATAGAAGCATAAAATAAGTTAAGTGTTTCAGGGATGAGGTTGCTTAGGTGGATAAGTGGCTTCAATCTTGGAAACATAATGCAAAACAAGTTTTTACATGTAAAGGTTGAAGTAGCTCGAGTGGCAGACATGGTTAGAGAGAGTCACCTTATATGGTCTGGACACATAAAACGTCGACCTTCAGATGAACAGATTAGGAAAGTAGATGTATTAGATTTGACCTATATTAAGAAAGGTAGAGGTAGACCTAAAAAGACTTGGTTAGAAAATATTAAAAATTACATTTTTTTAATTAAACTTAAATGAGAATTGGACACTTAATATGATTCAATTGAGTAGGACAATTCAAGTAGCCGGCCCTATGTAGTGGGACAAAGGCTTGATGTTGTTGTGTTGTTGTTGTTGGCTATAAATTTCAACCTTATAAGAATTATTTTCATAAAATATATTTGAATTTTAATGGAATAGAGGTAGAAAATTTGTGATTTGATTTAAATTCTATACATATGTCAATATATTGGAATTCCTCAAAACTATAAGTCCAACATTTGGAATTCAAAAGCATAATAGAATTCATTTCTTAAAACTTCGCTTATAAACTTTGAAAAATGAAATAAAATAAATTTTAAGGTACTGAAAAGAGTCTGCCTGAAAACATAAAAACATAGAAGGTATTTCATAATCATTGAAAAAAATATTATATGTCATGATAAAAGTGAGAAAAATAAAGAAAATATGAGAGAAAATACAGATATTTTCTCTTTAACTTATTAATATTATATTTGTGTTTCTTTTATGCCATGTGTACAGGTTAACAGGTTAGCTTGAAGAACTAATTTATTTTCGGCTCAGTAAAGCTAGGTTAAGTGAAACAAGCAACAATTTGGTTTGGTCCCACCTTCAGGTCAATTTTTAAAAAGGGCCTGGATCAAATCCAGACAGCTCAAGATCCAATCAAAATACAAATATTGCATATTTTATTTATAATTAACCAATAAATTAATCTGTTATATATGCATATTTGAACAGAATCCTTGAAAATCTAATTTCACAAAAACAATGAACGAATAAATGATACATTATAGGTTGTCGAGGGAAAATTATTGGCCAGCAAAGCAAGAAATCAGAAGTTTTAATTACCCATTTGACAGACGATTTCAGACAAAGCCCGTTAAATTGACAATTAGGTTCATTTAGGCATTTAATATTAAAGTTTTAGGAATTGGATATGTAAATAGCATGGAATAAAGTGGTATGTATGTAAATCCTCCTTTTATTTATAGCAGCTCTTTGTCTCAAAGTGAAAAGAAATCTACCAGTAAAAATTTAGCCGTATCTTTTAGCTCACTGTGCAGTGAATTCAGCATTATCTATAGGAAAGAAGATTTTCTAATAACAACTGAAATCATAAAAAAGACAGATCATACAACAAAAAAAAACACCATACGAGTAATCCCTGGAAATCAGTCAATTACAGTACATTACCATAAACACATCCAAAATCCTAAAACCTTAATTCAGAATCATGAAACGGTAAACATACAGAGATCTACATGGACTAGAATTAGAATCCAATAACTTAGACGAACAAAAATATGATGAAATCTTTGCAGGAACAAAGAAAGCTGGCAGAACCAGATAGAGTTCGGGAACTCGAAAGATCAAACCTTATCGGAGGATGCGACAAGCCGACAAGAGACGAGAGAGAACAGCATCGGCGAAAACAAGGTGCGGGGTAGAAGGCTGTAGCTCAGTTCATTAGTTCCTAGTCATATAAGCGGGATGGACATAAGGCTGGGTTGCTACGCCTCCGCTAGGGTTTCAATTCACCCATTATCCGCTGCGAGAGCGCACCTCACCGTTCTGATATGCTGCTTTACATGCTTGGCTTGCTTTAAGATTGGCGGAATATAAATTGTTTATATTGATAAATTGTGAAAACTTCAAGGCATTTTTAGGTTAAGTTGATGATGACTAAAGAAATTAGAAATATAATATAATTTTAATGTGAGATGAGCAAATCAATAGTTGACCTAAGTGATAGTAAAAGCTTTTTTTCTCTCTACATATATGATACATATATAAGTTATATTTTTTTTTATAATTCATCATTCATCATTTTTAAAATACATATATAATTGCCTTATATTTATTAAAAAATAAATCCAAAAGTTTCATTCATATAAAAATAATCTCGCTATGGCCCACTTATTACTTTAAGTCGTTATAATCAACTTTGATTTGAATAGCATTCGAACAATGTTCAAATAAAATTTGATCAAGATTGAGAATATATGCGAAAAAAATTTATCCATTATCAAATATTCTTTCAACCCTAATTAAATATTAGTTCTTATTAAAAAAATTAATCAAAGCTTGAACATGGTCAAAAATATATATGAATTAACAAAGATAAACATTTATAGTAGGGATGAAAAGCATGTTTGAATGATATCCATACAATATTTGATATGACACAATTAATTCATAAAGCCATCACAAAAAATTCAACCATAACATGAGTCAAATAATAAACGAATATAGTTTGAATAGGTTCGAATAGAATTGACATAACATAGAGTAATCATGAAATATAATATGCAATAAATTAACCTATAATAGAATCTAATATATATAATGAAAATAACACTCATTACATCATTGCATATCCATTCAATAACAATATTTTAAAATTACAATCAATCAATGCACGAAAACAATTATGATGGTTGTGGTTACTTCGCCTTACAATTAACTCAATTATTACATCCAACTCTATATTAATTACACGTATGTTGATCATGGCATATACATATAACATGTGCTTCAACTCCTCTGTGTAATCAAATTGTTGCAAAATTGGAGCCAAGTCATGTGATTTTGATGATAATAAATATTATTAGATTTCTTACAATGCTATCTCATGTTAATTATTATTATTGCATATCTATTTTTTCATGTGCACTAACATTTCAGGTCCACCATACATTTACAAGTTTGATCAGCTCAAGATTGGGTATACTAGGATTAAGTATGTCGTGAAATACCTATATTTTCAATTCTTATGTATTTTTTACTTTTCTTGAGTCAAATCATGTATCTAGTGGATACTAAGCTTGGTAACCATGCACATACACACTTCAGGGAGTGAGTTAGTGATAATATCATAATTTGATTTTTTTTCAATAAATCGTACTGTATGATCCATGTCGTACTATACGACCAGTTAATCAGAAAATGATTAAAACAGCTAATTATGATAATTAATGCAAGATGAACAAATCATATTGTATGATGCATATCATACAAGACGATCAATTAAAATCAAGATCATTGCCGCCAATCAAAATTTAGACAATATTCTAAAATTTAAATTATGTACTAATCATAATATATAATTGGTATTGCATTATATGATGTAATTAAAACTTGCCTAAATTAATCATGTGATTATGGGATAATTATAAATTAATTGATCCAGTTTGATTGTACAGGACGATTTGACCAATCGTACTGTATGAATCGATTCTTATATTGGATGATCATTTATCATCACGTATCATACGGGATGATAATCTAAGTCGTTTGAACTAATCGTATTGGATGATGCTATAAATCATCTTGGATGATTAGCTCAATTCTTTGAACTAATCATACAACCTCTAACTCTTCGTATAGTACTAGCATAAGTACCTTGCACTAATCATACTAGATGATCCATGGTTGTACTATACGATCAGAGACACTAGTGATAAGTGTCTTACCTTATTCCTCCAAGTGTCTGTCTAGGTTTCTTGGGTGACTTTGGAGAGAAATTCTTCAGCTCAAGGATGTGGTACTCTGCCATCACCAGGAGGGTGAGAAAAGAAGTCTGGGTTATCTACCTTCTCTAAGAGAGATAACAAGGAGTTTGGGCTCTCTGTCTTTTCTAGGCGGGGGAAAAATAAGTTTAAGGTTCTCTGCCTTTTCTAAGAGGGATAAAAATAATTGAAGGTTCACTACTGTCACCAGGAAGATGATAAAGCTTTTGACTCCTCACTGCACCAGGTTTGGTGGAAGTGATTTGAGCAAGTGCTTTTTCAGCCTTGCTGCGGGAGCAAAATAAGAGACACTATAGTGATAGTGCAATACTTGAAGAGGAGGACTCTGAGGAGTGGATGTAGGTCATTATTTGACTGAACCATTATAAATCTCTAATGTGTTTATTCTTATTTTTTATTATCGTACTTTTACTTTTTACATTTTAATTTCATAATAATTGCTTAATAAAAATCATGATCAATGCTTTGTTCTAATGATTATAATATTATAATATCATCATTGTTGCTTAGATGTTTTAGTAAATTTGTTCGCTTCCGTATTAATTGATATTGTTACTTATTTTTCAAGTACTAAAAAATCAAAAAATATTGTCTTTATTTTTAAATCAAGCAATTAGTTTTAAATTGACCAATTCACCCTCCCCCTCCCCCTCTTTTGATGTGCATAGGGACAAGTTCTATTAGGCTTAACATTACTATTGAACTTTTATTGGTATGAGAGTGGTACTAAAAAATAGTGTTTTAAAAAACTAGAGGAAAATGATCCATGACACTTTTCTAAAATAGGA
Source organism: Dendrobium catenatum (assembly GCF_001605985.2). Classification (NCBI taxonomy): domain Eukaryota; kingdom Viridiplantae; phylum Streptophyta; class Magnoliopsida; order Asparagales; family Orchidaceae; genus Dendrobium; species Dendrobium catenatum. The sequence goes on along the minus strand of NW_021319523.1, from coordinate 602,275 downwards.
ACACCGCAGAAGATTACTTTATTACTCATCCACCTTTATTTGATAATATAATATTTGATTTTTAGAAAATACACATGTCTACGTTCATGTAATCTATCAATTTTCACATGCAGTTTTTAGTACAAGAGGATTATTTTTTTGTCATTAAAACTGAGTTACCATTTCATTTTATCAATGTCATTAAAACTGAGTTACCATTTAATGAATAGAGCAATGAGGATAGAGACTTAGCTCAATTGAATGTAAAATATTTGAACTATTTTTTTGTGCTCTTAAATAAGAAGATTATATAAGAGTCTCTACATGTACCACTGTTAAAGAAAATTGGGACAAATTATGTATCACATATGAGGGAACCAGTGAGGTTAAACAATCTATGTTGTATGAATTCTTTCACATGAAATCTAGTTAAACCATTTCGAACATGTGCACTAGGTTTACACATATCGTAACATCCTTACATGTTTTAGGAAGATAACTTTCCAACTCTAAGAAAGTAAACAAAATTCTTAGATGTTTTCATAATAGCTATGATACAAAGGTTACTACTATTTGTGAATCAAAGGATCTTAACATTCATTCTATAGATAATTTGTTTGGCTCACTCATTGCTTATGAGCAAGGTGTGAGTTAAAGATTACATGATGCATGAGATAAGAAGAAGGATAAAGTAGTAGCACTAAAAGAAAATGAGTTAGAAAGTGTCAGCTCTACAGTTGAAGGAGAGGGCAACATAGCACTGATGATATAATAATTTAAAGCTTCTTAAGAAGAAAAGAAAAGTGTAAATATGATGCACTAAACAAATTAAAAAAGGTAAATTAAAAAAGAATTTTAAGGCTTCTTTTGATATTATTTATTTTGAATGTATGAAGTCGGGACACATGAGGACGGATTGACCCAACCTAAAAGCTCACCCGATCAAGGAGAAGGGTGAACAAAGGATAAAGTTTAAAAAGGTCAACCAATAGACTCATAAGGTATTTTGGGTAGACTCTGCTACAAATTCATCAAAAGCATAAGTATAAGAGAAGGTAACCAATATGTGTGTTATGGAAGATAATAATCTTGATCATTCAGATCAAGAGGAGGTATGTAAGCTTTCTAATAATAAGTTATTTGAAGTTTCAAAAACAAATTCACAATGCGTATAAGAAGCTCAAGAAAATGTATGATATTTTGAATTATGATTTCTCAAATTTACAAAAAGAATACGAGTTCCTTAGAATAGATCATTTTATATTAGATAAGGATAATATGTCTATACTTGATAAATATGATGCACTAAACAAGAAGCATATTGATCTAACAATTGAACATGAATCCTTGATGTCAAAGCATATTGAATTAGAAGTATCAATTAAGAAATTAGAAGCACTTACATGTCAGTTAGATAGTAGTGAGCATGCATTAAAACTAGAAGTGACAAGCTATGAAAGTATTAATGAGTTCTTGAGAGTAAAAGTCAATGCACTTTAGAATAACAAACCATCAACTACATTAACACAGTGACATAACTCATCATCACAGTAGGCATTATATACCCCTAGGAGGAGGCAACATAACCCACATAGATTAATAAACCCCTTCCCATATGTTAGGTGTCATTCTTGCGCCATGCTAGGTCTTATAGCTTGCACTTGTACTATCCACCATAGGATACATCTAGATGCCAAAATTACGTGCATCACAGCATATCATGCATACATCTCATTCATCAAAGCAAAAGGTGGAACCAAATCTCACTTGAATTCCTAAATCTAATGTTTGAATGACTTTAAAGGAATGTTCTCACAAAAGGCCTAGTGAGAATATATGGTACATGAACAGTAGATGCTCAAGACATAGATTGGAGATGTGAAGCAATTCATTATTTTGAATGTTATGGCAGGAGACAAGCTAACTCTTAGAGACAATACCACTAGAAAGTGGTAGGGTTAAGTATGATTGGTAATTCAAAAATTTTCATTATTGAAAATGTTATATTAGTAGATGGCTTGAAATATAATCTGCTTACTATTAGCGAACTATGTGACAAATATTTTCACATTAAACTTTTATGAACTATTTGTGTGATTAGTTTGAATAAAAATACTATTTTAGAAGGAAAGAGAATTAACAATATTTATATGATTGATTTGAACTATATTGAATCTACTAATTCTCTTTGCTTAAAAATAATTGATGATGAATCTTGGCTATGGTATATGAGACTATGTTATGCAAGCGTGAAAACTTTAAGAAGATAATCCATAAGGATTAAGTCAGAGGCATACCTAAACTAGACTTTTTTAAGGACTATTTATGTGATGCATGTCAATTAGGAAAATAAATCAAAACCACTTTCCACTCAATTAAGGACATTATTACCTATAAACCCTTATAAGTCATTTACATGGATTTATTTAGACTGATTAGCATTGCTAGCTTAAGTAAAAAAATATATGAATATATGATTGTTGATGATTACTCTATATTTACTTGGATTAGATTTTTATCATGTAAAAGTGAATCTTTTGAGGAGTTTAAAACATTATCCACATGGATCTAGAAAAATTTAGGTTGTAAAATTCTAATCATTCATAGTGATCATGATGGAGAATTTGAAAATGATAAACTTGAATCATATTGTAAGGAGCAAGGAATAAGAACATATTTTTTCAGCTCTTAGAACCTCTCAGCAGAATAGGGTTGTTGAAAGAAAGAATAGAACTCTGGTAGAAGATGCTAGTGTCATGCTAGCTGAGTACTCACTTCTTAAGTATTTATGGGTAGAAATAGTGAACACTATTTTTTATATTCTTAATAGGGTTAATACCATATCCAAACTTAATAAGCTATGAGCTACTCAAAGTTAGAACACACAAATTTCTCTCATCTTCATGTCTTTGGATGTAAGGTGTTTATTCTAAATAATAAACAATCTCCATAAGGAAAATTGGTCCCTAAATTTGATGAATGAGTTTTTCTTGGATATTTGACTGTAAGGAAAGCCTATATAGTATTTAATAAGAGGACAATAGTTGTAGAAGAGACCTGTTTGATGAATTTGCTAAATTAGTTGAGCCCATGTCAGAAGAAGAAGAAGAAGTGGTTAAGGTCACCAAAGGAGTAGAATATATTGACCTAGAAGTTAGAGGAGAACCTTAGGAGTAGATGTTTAGAGATTAGAGATATTCTTTTAGTCGCCCTAGGGAACTTATCCTAGGAGACCCATCTGAATATGTAATTAGAACTATGCAAGGATTTAGATATGAGATTACTCATTCATCATTTATTTTAATGGTAGAACCCTTAAACATATATCAAGTTTTATTTGATGAATTCTAGATCCAAGCAATGTAAGAAGAATTAAATCAATTTATTAGGAATGATGTTTAGGAGTTGGTGAGTATACCCAAAGACCAGAGTGTTATAAGAACCAAATGGGTTTTTAAGAATAAAATGAATGACTATGGGATAGTAATAAAAAATAAGGATAGAATAGTGGCTAAGGAGTACAATCAAATTAAAGAAATTAACTTTGAAGAGAACTTCACCCCTGTAACTAGACTAGAGGCTATTAAAGTACTATTAGTCATTGCTTGCTTTAAGGGATTCAAGCTATATCGAATGGATATTATAAGTACCTTCCTAAATAGAGTGATTAAAAAAGATGTATATGTCGAGCAGCCCCTAGGCTTTGAGAACTCTAAAATCCCTAATCATGTATTTAAACTAAAGAATGCATTATATGGATTGAAACAAGCACCTAGAGCCTGATATAAAAGGTTGAGCACTTTCCTTCTAGATAGAGAGTTTATTAAAGGTAGTGTAAACACCACACTGTTCATATAAAAAAAGAAGAAGAAGACCTACTTATAGTTCAAATTTATATTGATGATATACTATTTGGATCTACAAATAAAAAACTATGTGATAAATTCTCAAAATTTATGAGTGAGGAGTTTAAAATGAGCATGATATGAAAGCTTACCAATTTCCTTGGATTGAAAAGGGATGATTAAACTTTCCTTAGTTATAAAGATATCCTTAATAAATATGAAATGGATAATATTATGGCAATAAACACTCATATGAATATACTATTCAGATATATAAGGACCCAAATGAAAAATTAGTTAATCAAAGGAAGTATAGATGGATAATTGAATCACTCCTTTACTTGACTGCTAGTAGATCTGATATTATATTTAGTGTTTGTCTATGTGCTAGATTTTAGGCTAATTCTAAAGAATCCCACATGTGTGTTGTTAAAACAATTCTTAGATACCTTCTAGGAATCCAAAACTTAAGAATCTGATATCTTAGACATATTACTTTTTTTTAGATCATAGGATATTCTAATTCAACTTTACAGGTTATAGGGTTGATAGACAAAGCACGTCTGGAATATACTAATTCATAAGAAAACTTTTAGTTTCCTGGTCTAGTACAAAATATAATTATGTAGCCCTATCCACCACTGAAACTAAATATATAACTGCAGGGAGTTGTATTGCATAAGTCCTATGGCTTAAATAACAAATTTTAGATATTGGACTACTTTTAGGCACCATTCAAATCATGTGTGATAACGCTAGTGTAATTTGTATATCAAAGAATTTAATCCAATATTTAAAGACCAAATAAATAGACATTAGGCACTATTTCATTAGAGATCATGTGACAAAAGGGGATATAGAGGTAAATCATGTAGCTACTAAAAAATGATTAGTAGATATATTTACAAAACCATGTCTTTTGAAACCTTTAGCACATTAAGGACTAGACTAGGTGTTATAGATATTCATGCTTGAATTAGGATAATTTTGAAAAAAAAAAAATCTTTTTTGTGTGTTTTTTCCTTTAAATTTATTTTATGATTATTTGTATTATTGCCTTTATTTTTTATGTGATTTGTTTTATGTTCTTTTATAAAGCTTTCCTAATCATCACAAACCATTTCATGAATATTTCTTACATTATACTATACAATTTCACATCATATTATATAATATTCACAAAAATACCAAATCATTGATCACAACACATCTAATCGCTAATATTGATCAATCATTAGTGATCATACAATACAAACACCTACTTCATATTGTATGATATATGTAGGAATATACATTGGTCGCATTAAATTTGGCCAATACAATTTTTAATATCATATTGTATTGTATGAACACCTATTCATATCATACTCTCTAATATCCTTATGCTTCCTTTTAATATGATCATCTACTAATAGTAGAGCAAAGCCCCCCGTAGCACCACTCTAGTCTCTGATCCTCTAAGGTTTGGTGTTAGTCCTCATGCTTCCTTTCCTTAAGATTATCTATAGTAATGGAGCAAACCCTCTATGACACCATCTTAGTTTCATAAATCAAATCTTTTGATCCTCTATGGTTATGTGTAAGTCTCCGTGCTTGCTTTCCATATGAGTATCTACTAGTAATGGAGCAAAGCCCCTCATAACACCACTTTAGTTTCTGATCCTCTAAGGTTAGGTGTGAGTCCCAATGCTTCCTTTCCTTATAATCATCCACTAATGATGAAGCAAATCCCTCTATGGCACCATCTTAGCATCATAAATTAAATCTTTTAATCCTCTATAGTTAGGTGTGACTCATTGTGCCTCCTTTCCATACGATCATCTATTAGTGGTGGAGCACAGCCCCTCGAAGCACCACTATAGTCTGTGATCCTCTAAGGTTAGGTGTGTGTCCTCGTGCTTCTTTTCCTTATTATTATCTCCTAGTGATGGAATAAATTCCTTAGTGGCACCATCCTTGTATTATAAATCAAATCTTCTGATCCTCTATGATTAAGTGTGAGTTTCTGTACTTCATTTTCATATGATAATCTACTAGTAATGGAGCAAAGCCCTCGAAGCACCACTCTAATCTTGATCATCTAAGGTTAAGTCTGAGTCCCCATCCTTGCTTTCCTTTTAATCATATACTAGTGACGAAACAAAGCCTTATGCAGTGTTATCCTGTAATCATAAATCAAATATTCTGATCCTCTATAGTTAGGTGTGAGTCCACATACTTCATTTCTATGACATCTACTAGTAATTGAGCAAAGACCCTCACAACACCACTCTAGTTTGTAATCTCTTAGGGATAGTTATGAGTCACTAAGCTTCCTATTTCTTAAATCTTGGTTATGTATTATTGGATTAAGCCTAACAGGCTCTTTCATAGCTTAGCCACTTCTTTAGTATCATAAGGTTAGCTATAAGTTCCCATGCTTCATCCCTTAGATCTAGAGGCCAATCAAATTGAAAATTTATCTCTTAGGTATAAGTCCCCTGATGGCATCCTTTATACCTAAGGTTAGGTGTTCCCTCTCCTTTGAATTCAAAACTCAAATTTGATTTCATCTGAGATTCATCCAATTGATCAACACCAATATGTGCAATATAACATAATTCTAATACATATATTAGGGGTCCATTTATTGACCTCATTCTTACATGAGATTCATCAATCAAATTCAAATTGAAAACCTAACTCAAAATTCAAAACACATAATTAAGGCTAAAGTCCCTTGCCCATTACCCTTTCAAGTTTTTTTATTTTTTTTTTAAATCACCTCAAAACCAAACCAAATGAGCTTCAATTCATTATATGTTGGTTGCATATTGATTAGACATGTTTAGAAGGTTAACCCTCCAAATTTGAGGCTAACATGAGCCCTCAACCCTTGAAAATGCATTGAAATTCAAAGGCTGCAAAGGCTTTAATATTTCTAACACATGCCATTGGAACTTGCACCTTCTAGAATTTGACCTTGGGACCTTTCCCAAAACCCTTGATCATGTCCATAACCCTTCTAATGACATGTTAAATATAAAAGTGTACTTTGGTGGACTTTAGTTGATTATGGCTGACCATGGGCTACTAAACCCTAAAATCTCTAAGGGAAAATCAATCTTTCCCTTAAACATCTATATGGCTCATTAAATGTAGCCTTTGAAATCTTCTCCCATAAATTCTAAATATCATTTGGAGTGTATTGAACTAAAACCAAAGTCTTGGTTTGACCTATTTGACAAAAGTTCATCTTAAGGACCCAAACATGAATTTCGTGCAATTAGACCACACCTTTGCATGGAACTACCTCCTTTGGGTCCAAAATATCCTTTTGATTTGTTGGACCCAACCACAACCCTTAGTTTGACCCAGTTGAACAAGTCAGACATGATTGACCAAATCAACCATACACCCAACCAAAGTTAAATTTAATGATTCAAGCATTTTCAAACCAAATTGACAACTTAAAATTATTTAATTGAAAATTACAAGCATGTCTAACTTTCTTCTAAGTCAAATTACCATTGATTTGACTTGGCCAATTCATTAGGAGGGATCAAATTCATGAATTTTTCTAGGTTTCCAACTAAATCCCCAACCATTAGGCCTAAACCCTTCGAATCACTATCCATAGCATGTGTGACTACCTAACACCTCATCCAAGTCACCATTGACTAGTTGACTGTTATTGGTGGAAGTTTTGAAATCAGGTTTTGAAAAGGATTAGTTTTCTTTAGAAAGTTGGAATTGACTTTGGATTTGAATTCTGAGTTCGAACATCCCATTAAAAAATTCATACCACTTTGGGAAGTGGAAATAAGATTTCAGAATGGGATTCAAATCTAGAATTACAAATCCTACCCCGAATATCATAATCAGATCAAAGAAAGAACTACATATGACCTCAAAAGGTCAAAATGAAGTTTAGTCTAATTTCTAACTATGATATTCTAGATGGATTATTATAAATTTCATGCGCAAAGACTTATTAACAAATAATATATCTCCCCTAAGGGAGAAGATATCACTGATTAATAATTGTTTGGACATAATGATAATGATCATTATTGGTTCAAAATTTTTTCAAAGAATACTAATTTGAATTTTTAAAAGTTTCTTTTGGGAAATTTGGATTTAAATCTCAATTCTAAAATCAAACTAAACATTAAAGGTGATTTTTTGCCTCAAAAGGCAAAAATAAAATCCCCTAACAGTTTCACATCCAAATTATAAATTTTCTTTATGTTATCATATAGCCTAATTTAAGGGATAACCACATATGACTCCAAAAGGTTAAAATGAAGTTCAGTCAAATATTTGACTACGATAATCAAGAGAAATGATCATTAATTTTATATTTGAATTGATGTTAACACATATAAATCTCTCCGAAGAAAGAAAATATCATTCGTTATGAATCATACGATTATGACGATAACGATCGTTACAAGTTTGATTTTCCAAAAGAAATATCAAGTAAGTTTTTAAAAATAGATTTTGAAAATTGACATGGGTTCTAAATCTCCTATAAGCGCAAGTTCTCGTAGTTAATTACATCGTAGAAAATTAGAATTTCTTACGAATACTCTCAATTAAAATAATGGTGAATTTTTGTTTAAAGATTATCTAGAAGTGATATCAAAGAAGGTAAATTTTAGAGTTTTAAGTGAGAATGGATCAAATTATAGCACTTATTTTCAGAGTCAAGGGAAGAAGAATAGGGGACATTTTAAGATTCTAAAACAATCTAGAAGTATCCCAACCTAATCTAAATGTTGGGCTTTAAGTTTTGGATTTGAAAGAATGTTTAATTTAAGTTGATCATTTTATTAGAAATTTGGGATTCTATTCTCAGATATTGAAAATTGGGTAGAAAGTAATGATAACCCGAACCTAACTAATGCAATGCAAAATCTAGAGTTACCCCGGCCTGGATAAGGGAGCCAGCTAACCACATAGTCGATTTTAAATTCATGAGTCTGGTCATTTTATGAAAGAATGGTAGGAAAGTTTTTATTAAAGTTTTGGAGAGCTGGGGCCAACATTTAGAGATTGTCCTAAGCGGCCCCTTGACTTTGAAAATGCAAACGGTAGATGCAATTAAAATTTAAACTCTTTTAAATATGTTTCTAATGCAATGCATACTGGTCAACATATCCAAATCATGAATGCTTGAAAATTTTTAAAAAGTCTTAAAATAGTTTTTTAGAAGACTAGGCTTTCACAATATCAGCGTCTCATCCTCATAGGTTGGATTATCTGAACTCTACTCACAAGCCGAAAAGTGTCTTAAAATAAGGAAAGAAAATGCATTAATATGCATGTGATCCCGGACGATCTCCAGCATATTTCCTAGATCATTATCTTTCTATGTTATTTAACTCCTAAAATTTTAAATATTAATTATGAGTAGAAGAATTTTCATACCCTCATGAGCCTCACGTACACAGGCTAAATCAAAAGCGACACACAATCGCCAAAAAACTTAGAAAAGTAGGAAAAATCATAATCACAATCACATCAAATCAACACATGAAATATAATTAAACTAATTAATAAATATCCATAGGCAAACTACTTTGCTTATTACAACCTAGAAATATAGAAATTAAAAGTGGTTTGGCACCACTAACCACAATCTAGATTCTAATCCTAGTACATACGTAAGTGACTTTGAGTGGGATAATCTTTGTCTTCAATTCTTCAATCTTCTCTCCCTTGGGCTCCTTAGATTATTTGTAGCTAGCTACCCAAATGGAAAAGAAAACTCTTCCCTTGAGGGGAAAGTTACTCTTTCCATTTTGAATATATAAAAAAATGATCCAAATTTAGACTTCCAAATGAAAAAGGATTATCCCCCAAAGGGGTATCCTTTCCTCTTTGGAATCCAAGCTTTAGATCCATGTATCCCAACTCAAATGTGCACTTTCATAACTCTTAACATATCAAATGAATTAAATTAATAAAAATGAAAATTTTAGACTCTCCTACATGGTTATCATAGGTATTTAAATATTAAAATACATCCCAAGCAGTTATATATATGTGTAAAAAAATAAATACACTTGGCCATGCTCTTTTTTATTTGAGGCTAAGCAGCTAAAGCACCTGTAGCAATTATATTTATTATTTATTTAGCCCCATTTATTACCCTGCATGAGTGCGGCCACTTGTAGAAAACTCAGTGAGCATCCAGATCGTTCCTACCCTAAGGATAATCTAATCGCCAAATACGTCATCAATCCATAGAGTGCAGTAAATCTAATAGTTATTTATTCGGATTTATTGAAGAACACACAACTCTCCTTGGCCTATTGGTTGAGAGCTTAGGCTTCCAGCTAAGAGGTCAAAGGTTCGAGTCTATGTGTATGCGTTGTGTGTGTGAGTTTGCCTTAAAATGGCCTAAATGTCCCAAAAAAAAAAAAATTAGGAATTTTATTTGATTTATTCTGATTTAATGAAGATCAAGACCCTTCATAAAGGGTCACTTAAATCTAATAGTTGTTTGAAGATCCATTATTGTCAAATCAAAATGTATTGGATTAAAAGGTTATGACACTAATTTTCTAAGTTTAAATCTCATCCCAAAAGAGATGTGTGTAGTTCATCTTAGATTGACTAGGTTAGCTAAGACCCAAGTCATTAATTCTTATCTTTAATGGTATCACTAAGTTCTGAGATCAAAATAAATGTCTACTAACCCTTTTGGACACTAATTCCAATAACATCACAAATCAATCATGAATATAGTATACGAAATCTAAGGAAAGAAAATGAATTGATGAATTTCAAAACATTAGGATTAAATAAGAACCTTATTATTTGAAAATTCAATCAAAGGACAATCATGATGTTATTGCTCTCCAATTATTGAACATTCCCCATTAAATTCATTTAATGATGATGAAGCACAGTTAATTTAAAGGCTCCAAAGAAATTCTAATTGCATGCAATGGAGTTAAAATTTATTTATGATATAATTTTAAAATATATAACTACTGTTATACTTAGAAATTTAAAAACTACTAAAAATACACTTCAAATAAATATAAGAAAATTATTGGATGCCCCTAAGACTCTCTAGATCATGCCATTTAAATTTGGGATTAATTTAATAAATATATAAAAAGTTATTAATGAAATATTAAAAAACACTCAAAGCTAAATAAATCTTTCTATATTTATAAATTTTATTTTTAAAATAAAGGAAATGAAAAACTGAAGAGAATGAGCTATTTGCATATTTTTTTTGGATTTATATTTTATTTATTATGATTTTTTGAAGTTTCTTTGATTTAAAAACAATTAAAACAAAATTTTAATTAATTAAAACTGGCAGCGTGGTGTGTAACAACATTAAATGCCAATCATCAAGCGACGGCACGAATGTAATTTTGACTTATCCACATCAATGAATGCCGCCCACCGTTAGATCTTTCGTGGTACCAAAACAACGGCTAAGATCCTGTCGGATGGTGATTTATGCAACATAGCTGATCACACAGTTTGGTCAAACCATGGAATGAGGCCATATGAACTGTTGATCGAGAGATTAACTGTCCAGAAATCACATAGCTCATGCAATTTAATGTTTAAACCTTAATGATAAAGATCATTTCGTTTAAAAAAATGACTGAACCAAAATGCATGAAACTTTAGGCAGAGCTTTATCAATGTCAGATGAATTATAGGGAGTTGACTTTATGGTTCAAAAAAAGCACTTTATGGAAAGTTATATAACCCTAAGTAGATCTAGCTAGGGTTAAAGATTTTGAGCAAACTAACAATTCGATTTGGGTGTTTTTGGATTCTCTGAATTTGTTGATTGTCCGCGTAACTTTCTCCAGTTGATGTTGCGGTTGGAAAAGCCACATATCAATAGGTATCTTATCTAGACAGACCTTGGCTTGGGCTCGCTGGAAGTTCGCCGACAACAGCTTTGACCAGTGGGGTTTGAGTGGCGAAGTGGGTGGAAGGTTCAAGAGAGCTCAAACGAACAGAGAGTTTGGCTGGAGGAGCTCAAGATAATGAGAGAAGGCTAGGGTAGTGAATGAGCTCATTGCCCTATTCAATCCATTCCAGCTTGAATAGAGGGCTGAGATTAATTTGGCTGGACTCGAGATGGTTGCCAAATGTCCTAGAGGTTGCTGGGAGAAGGAGCATCAAAGGACACAAGGACCTCCTAGGTGAAAAGGTGTCCTTGTCCTCATGCAAGCATTGATTGATGCTTGAATTGACTTGAGATATGCATTGATTTGAATTCTGAATAAGTTAATTTAAGATCTGGGTTAGCTTGAGATCTGGATTGAATTGAATCAGGATCGATCTAAGATCTAGATTGATCCTAGGGTCTGGATTGACCTAAGGCCTATATTGATATAGTATGATCTAGATAGGTCTATGGTCTAGATAAATCCTAAGGTTTGGATAGATCTAGGGTCAGGATAGATCCTAAAATCTAGATTGGTTTAGAAGAATCCTAAGATCTAGATTGGTCTGGAGGATAGACTGATCTAGGGTCAGGATTAAGGTTTGAATTAGAGTTTGAATTAAGAAAAGTTCAATGTCTGGATAGGTTAAAAGTCTATATTTGATTGAAGTTTTAATTGATTGAGGTATGAATTGACTTGAATTTGAATTGACTAAAAGTATAGATTGATTTGAATATGGATTCATTTGATGATCCTAGTGACCTCATACAAAAATGAGGTCAATATATGGATCTCCAACAGGTATGATGAACTAGAAGAGTAATCACACATGTTGGCATTGATCAAAGTAAATAAATGAAGTTTAAAAGCTGGGAACTTGATTGAAAGATCGATTTTCACCAAGTAAATATTGGACCTAACTGAGATATCAATTTTCAGAGAGTTGAGCTTTAAACCTTAAATGGGAGATCGATTCCCAAATGAAGGAAGGTATTTAGACGAGAGATTGATTCCCGAATGAATGGATTTAGAACCTGACTGATAAATCAATTATCATAAAGGTGAAATTCAAAATTTGACTGGAAGACCAATTTCCAGACAAAACTGAATGCCCATACAGGAGATTGATTCCTAAATGAGTGAATTTAGAACCTGCCAATATATCGATTATCAAAAAGGTGAAATTCAAACTTTGACCCAGGACCTAATTTTTGGTCCAATGGGTTTATTTGGATATTTGGAGTTTGAAGGATGTAGTCTCAAGGTCTGGAAAGGTCATTTGGGTCAAATGACCTATTTGGGCCCTTAATGGGTCATTAGGTCAACTTAGGTTGATTTGGTCAACCAAGTTGACCCAAGGGCTATGTCTGGGATCAACAAATTTGAAATGACAGTTTGAATGTGTTGGGAGTGGTCCCAAGGTATGGGGAGGTCATTTGAGTCAGAATGATCGTTTTGCCCCTTAAGAGACTTTTGGGTCAATTTGGTTGACCTGATCAACCAAGTTGACCCATGGTCTGAGTTTGGATCTAATAGGTCCCAAATGATGTTTGGGATCCATTGAAAAATGTTTCAAAGTTTGATGAGATTGAACCATATTGAATTTTGGTTAAAAGTCTAAAAAAAAAAAAACTCCTTAAAGGGCATTCTGATCATTTTATCCTCTAGTCAATTCTAGGTCAGAGAGAATCCAAAAAAAATGCAGGTTAATGCTTAAAATATCAATATCAAAGGGCTGGAAGTGATTAAAGGGCTTGGAGGAGACTCCAAGGTCAAATTTCACTGGGTTATAGCTCTAGTGGCATAGGCTGTAAATATTTGAATGTTTTGTAACATTCATATTTCAATTTAGTTTATGGGGTTAGAAGCATCAAATTGAGCTCAAATTTGAAGAATGATCCCAGAGACATGTCTTATCAATATGCAATTGATAGACTATGAATTAGAGGTTAGTTGACCAAATTTTGAAGTGTTAAAAAAAACATTGTAAAAGGCTTTTAAAACTTAAGTCCTTAGGCCTAGATTTTGGTCTGGATTTTCTATATTTGAATTGGATTTTGAATTTGAATGGTTCGAATTAAATTATCCAAATCATTTATAATCATTTGAGTGATCACAAAAGGTTGGATAAAATTGAGGCCATATCAGGGACATGCTCAATATTTGAAGTCTAGATTTGATTGGAGTTCGAATTGAATTGAGATATGGATTGACTTGAGGCTAGGATTGATTTGAAGTTTGGATTGATTTAAGATCTAAATTAATCCTAGGGCCTGGTGTCTAGAAGAATCTTAGGATCTAGAATCTAGGAGGATTCTAGGTCTAAGAAATCTTAGGGTCTGGAGTCTAGAAAAGGTCATAATGACCTCATACAAAAGTGAGGTCAATATTGATAAATCCTTCCAAAGCATGAAAATATGGTTAAATGTTCAACAATTTCTAACCAACTCATTCCCTCCATTTTCTCCAGAAAATTCTGCTCAATTTAACCATAAACTACCCCAAAAGCATTCATAATCAGCCCTAGCCATGCAGAAAAAATGGTCTAGCCAAATGAGGCAAAGATGGTCCTTCCCATCACATAAGCCACAACCCAAGCCACTCATAAGCCCCTACCATTTCTCAAGCCTTTAACCACCTGGGAAAGGTGTCAAACATCCAAACAAATGTTCTAATCAATTCCATCCATCCATTTAAACCCTAGGGGTTCAAGTGGTTTAAAGCATACCAAAACCCTCATTTTACCATCCCACACTTTCTCAACTATCTCTAGCTCCCAACTTCTTTCCCTCAGCATATCCAAAAATATATCTAGCTTTTATAACCATTTCTCCACTATTCTACACCTTTCAAAGCTGATTTTGGTGAAGAGAGAGGGAAACAGAGAGACTAAAAGGAAATTTGAATACAACTTTTGATCCAGCCAAAATCAAGTCATGGAGCATTTAAAAAAGTTGGAGAGGATTTTCTTAAAAAAAACTATGAAATAAAAAATACATCCATTGGTAGATAAGACATTCTCACTTGAAGTTTAAATTTTAATTTGAAACCGCTCAAAATCTACAATACATGGAGCCTCCAAAGTCTAGGCATTAGAGGATTAAGATGTCATGAGCTTATGTTTCAAATTTTATAAAATTTGTTTGAGCATTTTGAAATTTATGGGCAAGTGAAAATTTCAATTCATTTTGAAATGAATCAACTTGGGCTCGATTAGAGCCTTCTGGTAGTGTGTTCAGCCCGATCGGATGACCCAAAAATTGTCACGTCACCCAAGCCGTAATCGCACGGCGCCTACATGACTCAAACTCACGCCATTTGGTTCATATCAGCCCACGTAGCCCAATCATGGTTGTCCTTCGCCTGCACTATCAATTCGATGGCATATCCAATCCACTTACATGGATAAGTGGCACGCGATTGTGTGCCACATGTCGCACGATGCTTTACACTGCTTTGTCATCACGTGTCCTGCATGCCACTGCACGTTTGTCAAGCGTCACCACCACGTTAGCCACCACTGTGTAAATTAAAATTTGATTTAAAAAATCAATTTAAATATCCTAAACTTTGCAAATTTATAGTAAATTTAATTTTTCATCAAATCGAGCGATCTTGGTGTCATTAGAAAGGACTTGAGACCTATAGTTCTATAAAATTAATTTTAATGAGTTTTGATTATTGTATTATGAGAAATTTATATTTGTTTAAAATTTAATTTTATCAATTTTCTCATAATTGAGTGATCAAAATGGACTCAAATTTTAGTGAAATTTTATTTAGCATTTTAGACATTTCCAATATTTATTATAAGTCTAGGTGTGCTCTGGATTGCTGTGATGTAATTTTCAAAATGATGGATGCATTTTGGACCCAAAAATTTGAAAATTCATAACTTTCCTAATTTGTAGGATTTTATTGTGATTTTCCATTAATATGATTACATGTGTGAGGATTAGATAAACCAAATTTCATACCTATTGGAACACTAGTGACACTTGGAAAAATAATAAAGGATAATATCTAGACAACTTGAAAAAATTCTAGAAAATTATACACGCACCTAATAATAGTGAAATACTATAACTGCAAATATAGTGACATCATGAACTCTAGGTTTTGATTTCACTGTGGACTTCATTAGATCAGAAAATTAATCAACACAAAAATAATCCCTTTAGAGGGTTTTAAACTTCAAAAAAGTATAATAAATATAAATTAAATCTAAAAAAATATAAATAGTAGCTCAAATTGTTTATAATTAAACATACAATCTATGAAAAGTAAAAGTCTCGTCCAGCACTAGATCTCAAATTTGACATTTACCAAATAATTAAGAAAATTTAATAATACATTAAAATAAATAATTAAAATTATTAAAAATATCAAATAAATTTCAAACTCTTGAAAACAATCTTACAGGTTATTCCTGAGAATTGAAAGGAATTTCAAGAGGTTTGGAGCGAGTTTTGGTGAAAAAATGAGAAAACCTCCTTAATTAAGCAATTAAATAATTTAATTAAATTTCCAAACTTCAAAAAATATTGACTAATTATAAAAAAAATCCAAATTGAAAAAACTAAAAGGCATTAGACTCCTCTCAGGGTCAAATATTTATTAAAAATATGAAATTTCCTGAAATTACTAAAAATAAAAAAAATCAATTCTTTGGTCAACCTTAGTTCAAAAACACACCAAAACTTTAAAAAATCATGACTAATTATATAAAAGTTCAAATCCAGCAAACTTAGTATCATTTTACTCATCATATGAGCTAATATTTATTATTAATAAAAAAAATTCTAAAAATTATTGTAAATCAAAAAGTTAAGAAATGGACCCTTTATTTAATGCCTTAAAATAATTCAAAAATATGATAACTCAATAAATTAGTGAAATTTTAGCAAAACATAATCTAGATAATCACTAGACATTTGCAAGAGGATGTACCTTGGTGTATGTTTTTTGTTGATGATATTCTTCTTGTTGATAAAAACTAGAGAGGGTAGTTGAAGTGTAAACTTGAATTATGGATGTCAACCTTAGAGTTTACATAGTTTTCGCTGAAGTAGATCTTAAACGATAATATATAGAGTGTAATTTAGTAGTAAAGATCTAGTGAGGGGATTGTGACTTTGGGCGATCAAGTCATTAATGAGTACATGTTTTAGATATCTTGGATCTATTATTCAGAGTGATCGTAAATAGATGGGAATTATTCAGTTAGAATTCAAGTTGGTTGGTTGAGTGTGGAGGAATGCATCGCGACTGTGTGTGATAGAAAGTACCCGCTCAAACTTAAGGAAAAATTCTATGAGATGTGGTGAGGCCATGCAATGCTTTATGGCGTCGAATGTTAGCCATTAAAAGAGAAGCATAAGTACTAAGTTAGTGTAGCAGAGATGAAGATGCTCAAGTGGATGAGTGCTTTACCCTTAAAGATAGTGATCGAAATGAGCATATATATGAAAGGTTGGAGTTGCTCCGGTAGAAGATAATGATTAGAGAGAGGGCGCCTTAGATGGTGTTTGGTTACATAAACGACGGCCTCCGATGACCCGGTTGGAGAGTGGAGGTTTAGATTGACTTATGTTAAGAAAGTTAGATGGCAGACCTAAAAAGAGACTTGGTTAAAAATATTATGAATGACCTCTCTTATAGATTATAACAAGAATTTGACTTTTAATTATGCAAATAGATAAAAAGGATTCATGTAGCCGACCCCATGTAATGGGATAAAGGCTTGATGTTGTTGTGTTGTTGTAATAATCTAGTCAATCAAATCAATAATGAAATGATTAAAAGTGATTAACCATCAACTTAAATAAATATTATTGGTTATTAGTGGGTAACTCGGCATTTGAGGCTATTAAGTTAGCCCCAATGAGAGTGAATTAAGCCTCACAACCCTGATGTAAACCAAGTTAATTACCATCTTAATAAAAAAATATTATAAAATGTAAATTAAAATACTAATATTTAAACTCATATTAAAATTTCCTCAGCCTAAAAATAAACAAAGTAAAATACTAAAAAACTTCAAATAAGAACTCATTTAGGGCATATCCAAACCACATAGCTTGATACACACACTGAAGATAACTTGTTAGACAACCGACTCTAGTTTTAAGCTAGTCCAATGTTTCTTTATACTTGCTTTCTACGTGACATGGATTTTTCATGAATTTTATAAGATTCTCCTTGCATGCTAGTTGTTATGATTGATGTGTTCTTTGATGGCTTGTGATGTGATGATTTTATTATATTTGAATTGATGTGATGGGTGCTAGATTTCTCCTATGTTTGAAATGATCTGGATGCTAATAGAATATTCTACATATGGTCATGCTTATGTAGGCTATTAAAGGGGGTAATTAAAATTTAATTAATAGAATTTTCTACATGTACTAAATATGTCAAGCCCCCTTAAAATGAAAAACATGGCCAAGTGACAGCGATTATCTCAAATGAGAGCTATTAATTATTTATAACTACTTGTGATTTCTTTAAAAAAAAATTTATGAACTGCTTAGGATAACATGCAGGTTGTAAAGAATCATTTTAAAATTTTGACATATATTTAAATTAAAGAGTTATAAAATTCACTTAGAGTGGAGTGTTTCATACCCAATCAATATTCCAAAGAAAAAGGAAACATCCCTTACGAGAGAGTTTCTTCAATTTGGAAATCTTAATTTTAGTAAGTTTGAAATCCAAAGAGAAAAGAAACAACACTTTGAGGTGGAGTTTTTTTCATTTGGATATCTAGACCTGACAGATCCTAGGAGTGCGAAGGAAGGAGCTGAAGAAACAAAGAAGGAATAGTACTCCACTTTAACACTTGCATCATTATATAGGATTAGAATTGAGGTTATTATTAGTGGTACCTGACCACTTTTAATTTCTACAAACACTAGGTTGTATATTAAGTGGCACTGCCACATGATCTTTATATTAATTTGTTTATATATCATTTAATGATGTGTTCAAATTGATTGCACATTAGAAATTATCTATTTTTTAAGGCTTCTTTCTAGCATGTGTGATTTGTTTTAGCCTTGAAAGCATGTTTAGGCTCATAAGGATAATGCTAAAATTTTTCTACTTAAAATTAAATAAAAAATTTTAAGCTCACATAGAAAGATAAGTGATATAAAAAAAGTAGGCCCAGAAACGCCCAAGAATTCTCATGTAATCATTTTCTATGCTCTTCTTGTTAGGCACCTCCTCACCTGTGGGCCGTGATAGACCATCTGGTTTATTAGAATGCAGTTCTCTCTAGGGGGTGTTGTGCATATCTAAAGAAAAATCTATTTTCTAAGCCTAAACATTTATAATTTCTGCATTCATATTCAATAAGCATGTATTATATTAGATACTAATTAAATTAAAAAATTTTGCAGGTTCTTACATTTCTTTATTCTCTCAAATTAGTTGGATTTATATAAGAAACTATAACTAGTCTAAAGGTGATTTTGGCAGTTCTTTGGCTATCAAAGGTTCTCCATCAATCCAGTGTGGTCGACGGAGGTTCTTGGTCTTGATTTATTCTAGGGAGGCATTTAGATTAATTTTTGGTAATTTTCTTCACCCAAGTATATTGTCTTCACCCAAAAAGTGTGAAGTGGGTTTGCCATTTTTTATGGAGCTTTTATTGGTGGAGATGTGGCTGGCCAAGACTTGTAGTATGGATGTTCTGCTGGATTAAGATTTGAGGTTATGTGTGGTAATTAACGCTTGGATTTGTGCGGCTTTTATGTATTTCTTGAGTCAGTGTTTGGAGTGGATGTTTTTTCTGAATTGGTGTTTGAAATAGATATGTTCTTTGTGTGGGATCTTTTGTTGTTCAAAAGAGTGTTGTGTGGGTTTTTTACTTTTAGATTTGGACATTTTGTTCAAAAGATTTGTCTATGAAGGATGTGTTGATCCTCCATCTTCAATTAAGAACTAGAATTCTTCAATTAAGGAATGTAATTCATGAATTTTCTTGTTGGATGTCTTCTCCGAACCAGGTTATTGAGTTCTGAAGCAATTTTTGTTGTTTCTTCAAAAATCTTGATGAAACGGCTGTTGCAAACTGTTGTTACCACTTAGAAAATTTGGTTTTTTTTTTTCTTCGGTGTTTTGATGGTTTGAAGATTGAAATAAAATTAGGGAGTGAATATCATTTTCCTCCTATTTTGTTTAGGTTTGATGCTCTTTCTCTTATTATTGTGTTGGGATGCTCAATTGGTAAAAATCTGGTTGAAGTATGGAAATTTGTGGAAATTTCTTTTGGGAAGTTCGATGGAGGTATTGTTAATATTTGTTCTATTTATGAGTTTGGTTATGGTTCCTTTGCTATGATAATTGGCAGCAATGTTATAGGGAAGGATGATCTATCTGTTGACGCTTCTACTTTTAGAGGTGTTGGTAGGGTAAATAAGTTTGCTTGTCTTGGCGTTATTTTTTATAATCATGTTGAAGGTTTTGATGTTTCCTTTATGGAACTCTTACATCAACAGATGGCTAAGATAAAAGATATCTTATCTGTTATGTACAGTAAAACTAATAAGTTTGAGTATAATTAAAAGATTAATTAAGTTGATAGTTGAATCAAACTTTCATCTACTTTTAAGGGAGTACAGGCTATGGTTCTTGCGGATTTGGTTTCGAATTTTGGCATTATTATAGTCATTTGGCTACCTTTGATTGGAGTTTATAAGGAAGTCAGTTTAGGACTTCCTAGATGTTATGATGAGGGCTTGAAGTAGGATCCCATTCCATCAAATCTTTTGGTTTCTTGTGATTTATGCTTTGATGTTCAAGGCTTGTTTGTAGAAGGCTTCAAGATTGGGGATAAATCAGGTACATGAACTTTAGAAGCTAAGAAGTTCTTGTGTTTTAATATGGCTGTAGCATTTGTTTTTCAAGTTATAGTTGTCTTTTTGGAGAGTTGTTGTATTTCCTTGAGCATAGATTTATCAGCTAAGGGGAAGGTTGCTTTATGTGCATGGATTTTAAGCTTTTTGGAGCTATTGTGACACTAGGTTTTAAGGATATTAGCTTAGTTTTTTATTTGCATTATGGAATTAGAATAATGGAATTTGGGATTTCCTAATTTTCACTTTTTACTTGGTTGGGAACTCTGAGATACTAACCAACCTATTGGGTTGTTTAAAATATGGTGTTCCCAACACCTCAATTGGTTCAAAGTGAGGAGTAGTGGAACTTATTTCCATTATGATATTTTCTATTTTGTAAATAAATTTTTCTTATGCTTTATTTATTTTTCTATAGTGCTTCCTTTCTCAATGTTAAAAAAGGGATGCCAATTAGCTTTATTTCCTTTCTAGTTTGTAATAGTTTTTTTTTCCTGCTCTTAAAGCAATTTTCATTTTTTTTTTTAAAGGACCTTCTCTAGACATTGTTGACCTCATTTTTGTATGAGATCATCAGGGCCTATCTAAACTCCTGCTTGATGATCCTAGGGTTGGCAGTTGTCCACTTGTTAATTATAGAGATCCCAATCAAATTTTAATCCAGCCCCCATCATATGGCTTTATTAGATGAATTTAACTCTTTAAATAAGATGCATCTTGATTTAACTGTTGAACTTGATTCCTTGAAAATATCGTATGTTGAATTAGAAAATGCATTCAAGGAATTAGAAACTCTTGCATGTAAACTAGATGGAAGTGAGCATGCATTAAAAATTGAAAACTCAATTCTTGAAACTAAAAATAAATCTTTATAAGCTCAATTGAAAAGCTTACAAAGAAAACAAAATGCCTCCAACACTTGCACAATTTCATAACACACCATCACAACATGCTTTCAAACCTAGTAAAAGGCATCATAACCCACATAAATTAGTAAATTTTTTTCCGGAGTTAAATGTTTTCCTTGTGGCATGCTAGGACACATTCCTGAACTTGCACTATCCACTGTATAATACATTTTGTGTGTGTTGGTGTTGAAAAATGGTTTTTGAAAAAGCCTAGTTTTCTTTGAGAATTTAATCCAGGATTTCAGTCTCAAAATCGATCGCATCATTATAAATGATATATTACCTTAGGAGACGAAGATATCATTCCTTAATGGGTTCTGGCAAAGAAACCGAAAATTTCATCGCAGCTATAATAACCTAATTCAAGGAAGGACGATATGTAACCCCTAAAGGTTAATATGACATTCTATTAAGCATTTAACTATAATAGTCTCGATGGGAGATCATTAATTTCATATTCAAGAGTATGCTAACAAAGGATATATCCTTCCAATGGAACAAAATATCGCATGTTATCAACTATCTTTAAATGACGATAATGATCATTGTTGATTTAATTTTTTCAAAGAAGACTAATTGAGTTTTGAAAATCAATTTTTGGAAAAGTTAATGTGGGCTCTAAACTTCTTAAAAGCGTAAGCCCTCATAGCTAATTACATCGTAGAGATGTTGAATTCCCTATGAATACTCATAATTAAAATAACGGCATAAATTCTATTTAAGCTATTTAAGGAATTTTTGAGTGATATCAAGAGAGTGAGGCTTGAATTCTAATTGGGATTGTATCAAATTGAAGCACTTATTTCTAGAGATCAAAGGAGGAAGAGTAGGAGGTGTTTTGAGAGTCTAAAACATTTCAGAAACACCCCAGCCTGTACTATATATTGAACTTTAGTATTTTAGAGAGAGAAATCTTTATGTTCAAGTTAAAATTTTATTAGAAAGTTGAGACTTATATTCTCGATCACCAGAACGGGAGAATGCCCAGGAGGTGAAGGTTGAGACTAACCTACCAAGTGGGTATGACGTCCCCAGTCAAGATCCCATGGCTTTCCATCGTCCTGTCGGTGTCCTTAGCCCAGTTAGTCAAAGCCAACTAGAGGATCCTGTTATTAACCATGGGTTACTTCATTCAAGGGGACCTCGTAGGCCAAGGGGCTAGGGACCTAATCCTCGTAGTAATACAATCAATATGCATATTGAACTTATGTATATGTTATCTAATCTAGGATGCACCACAAGCATTAAAAATAATCATCACAGAAATCAAACATAGTAAGCAACAATCAATCAACACTCATTTTGCATGCATATTAACACATCTAAGAAATAGAAAGAAACACCAACCTAACTTAAAGCTAAAGTTCGTGTCCTAACAAATTGATCTAAGTGTGTGTAGCGGGCTGTGTGGTTAGGAAATATCCTAGAATGGATAATTTGTTGAAGTTGTTTAATATTTGGGTTTGTTGAAGGTTGAAGGATAAATTTGGTTAGAGTTCAAATAATAATATATTAAAAGTTATTTTAGTATACATTTTAAAGATTGATTGGTTAGATGAATTTAATTAATTAAAGATAACAAGACTGATGGATCTTAATTAATTTGATTAGTTATTAATTTTTTAGGATTAAATTAGTTTAAATTTTCTATCAAACGATTCATAGCATTGTGCCATCAGGCTCGAGAAACCAAACATCCTTAGGAAACTTAGCCCCGCAGCTCGAAGTAGTTAATCATAAAAACCTGGTTGATGTAGTTGAATTAAGGATTTTAATTTGGTTGAATCATTGAAAATCATTTAATTCTAAAGTTTTATACTCCATTGAATCCATCCATGGCTTTGTGCAACCAGACTCGAGGAATCAGACCTCCTTAAGACACTTAGCCCCGCAGCCCGGAGTAGTCCATCCTAAAAATTTCATCTTTGGAGTGTTTGTTGTGTATTAAAATATTGGTTAAATGATTTTATTAATCAAGTTAGAGTTTTCTGAAATTTGAGTTGATTATTGAATTATTTTGAATTTTTTAAAAATAACTTTTCAAATCATTTTTTAAATTAACGTTAATTAATCATTAATGAATTATTAGTCAAATTTCATTCAAAAGTTTCATTTAAGTTTAGATTATTAATTCTTTATATTTTATTTATTTTTATTCACTTTTTTAATGCAAATTTTTGAATTATTTTTATTATATTTAATTTATTATAGATGAATTTGATTATTTATTAAATTAAAATTAAAATTTAGTAGAGATATTTTATTTTAAATTGAGATTAGAATTTTCCTACCCTTATTTATTTTCATTTGAATTTGTTTTATATCTTTGCATTTTATTTGATTTTTAATGAATTCATTTAATTAATATTCAATTAAGGGGTAATTAAAGTTTTAATTAAGAATTAATAAAAGTTGGGATCCAATTTTATCTTTCAATGATTGTATGTGTTGATTAGGGTTGATTGAAAATTTCAATAAGTTTTATTGGAGTTATTATTAAATATTTGAGTTTTCGAATCCTAAAGAAGAATTAATGATTGATTGTTGTTTGGGATCAAATCAACTATGTATATTAATCCTAGGGTAATGTCACTAAGTTATTTATGTTTGATGTTTCATCCCCAAAGGATATATGTGTGAATCCTAGAGTTTGTCTAAGTTCTCTAAGACTCATCCTTAACTATTGTCCTTAAATGACACTAGTGTTATAATGGGATTTACAATCAATGTCTCTAATCCTCATCTAAACAAACCACATCGATGAGTTTTAGGTTGCAGAAAAATAAATATAAATGGGATGTATGTGTTACTACATGGACCTAAGGTTGGAGGATAATACAATCATTGGCTTATGTGATCTAGGGCCTTCTAAGTTTAGGAATGCTCACCTCACCTGAGCAAGTCAATGGTGCAACTGGTTGTAGCAACCCCATTTAAAAGAAATAAGGGTGATTGAAGCTCCTTGGCTCTAGCTTCTGCTCAACTTCATCAATACCTCATAAAAATGCGAAGAGAGTAGTTGTCAGAATATCATGTATATGAATATAGAAACTACTATGAATTAACATGTAAATGAATATGTGATAAGTATAAATCAAATCAAATCATTAAAGTAATTTCAAAATGTATGTTACTTTGCAAGAAATAATTTCAGCATATGTAACATCTTACAAGAACAATTTTAGCATATATACTTATTTGTAAAGAGAAGTTTCAGCACATGTCACACCTCCCAAAAACAATTTCAGCATATATAGAATCTTAGAAAAACAAATCAGCATGTATAATCATTACAAGAAAACTGAAACTTGCAAAACTTTCCAAAGATCTCGAGAGACCATCACTGTATTCATGAATGCAATAGACCATCACTGTAAACGCAATGGTGCTTTTTAGACAAGCTAAAGATCCTGTGGGAAATCACTTACAAAGAAAATGGACTAAAATACCATTTGCTTACAATTTAACATCTTTACAACTTGATACAATGATCTCATCATAAGATATCATAAGATTCTTGCACGGATAATAAATTTTAGAAACTTGTAATTGGGGAAGAGCATTCAGCACGTATAAAGTCCATTTGGAAATACCAATGCATAGAATTTATAAACAAACAAGCTTGAATCACTCATCAAGAATTGTACCAATTTCATATAATAGATACTTTCATTTACCAAATAAAACACACCACAAGGAACTAATGCATGCATAAACTCTAAAAGAGATGACCATAAACTTCCCCTTTCATTATAGAAATTTAAAAAAAAAACTAAGAGGAGGAAGAAAGAATACAATCACAACTCATTAATGTTGAATTTATATACCATATTGAAGTGTCAAGCTATATTTAAACCTTCCATTCTAAACAATATACATTAGGCATGTACATGATTGAGAAGCTCATTGAAATACTCATCAAACAGGTCATTCTTAAATTCAAATGAAAAGTCAATACGCTGGAATCAATAGCATAGGCTTAACAAAATATATCTTCTATCTCAGTTACAATGAGCATTAAGTTCCAGCAAAATAAAACAAGCCACCAATCCTATGTTGAATAGGATGCATATTCTTTTAAAATCTATATCAATGCAAACTACAGGATATACATGAAATGGTAGGATGCTAACAACTATAAGTATAAAGCATCAGATATGATCATCAAGCTTTGAGGACATTAAAGAATATACTTAACGATATAGATAAAATAATTGGCTAGCTTTACTTTAGATTTCTCTTCCTTACTTGCTCTAGTTTGATAGGAGACGATTTGACCCAAACATAGCTACAACTTGCTCAAGCTTAAATTCATCATCATCATATAACAGCCATTGACAGAATATCATGCAAATCGTCTTAAAACACAAGCAATGACGTGCAAACCACTGTTCAATACTCTTGAGAACACTTTAAATAATCAGTCCAGTTCATAACGACGATTAATGTTGGAAAACCACATCAGCAAAACCTAATGCTAGAGAGTAGAGTTTGTATAAACAACAGAATATAATATAGAAAGGACGCTTACTTCTTTTTTTTATTTAGGCATCGCCATCGCTGTTCTTTGCCCCTGACCCTCACTTGGCGATTTCAGTTTTTGAGTTCTTGGTTATTTTCCCTGCTCTGATCAAAAAAGAAATTTGTGTGACTGAATCGTGCAAGAGAGAGGCATTTGGTTCTGTGCTAATTCGCGATTCAGCCACACAAATTTCTTTTTCAGATCAGAGCAGGAAAAATAACCAAGAACTCAAAAACTGAAATCGTCAAGTGAGGGTCAGGGGCAAAGAACAGCGATGACAAAGCCTAAATAAAAAAAATAAAAAAAAGTGTTCTTTCTTGCATCTAATCTTCTGTTATTTATACAAACTATCCTCTCTAGCATTAGGTTTTGACGATGTGATTTTCCAACATTAATCATTGTTATGAATTGAACTAATTATTTAAATTGTTCTCAGGAGTATTGAACAGTGGTTTGCATGTCGTTGCTTGTGTTTTAAGACGGTTTGCAGAAACATCGAATGGGCAAATGCATTCCTTATCTCAAGCATAACATATGTATCTCTTAAGCCTTCATTTCATTGATTCAAGCATTTCCATAGAAAAATAATACTATTCAAGTACTTCTAAAATAAATCCAGTTTGAAATATTCACCCAAAAAACCTGATTTGACCACTTCTATAAGGGATTTGCTTCAAGAGAAATAGCCACTAATTTCAAGAGTAAGAAAATTCATCTTCTAACATATATCTCATATATTGTCTAGAATTTAATCAGAGCTTGGAGCACAAAAATCTAAACATCATTCAAATAAGGGATTCATTCATTCAATGTTAATGTATATATACAGAAGGAAATGGGATTTTTCAATGCGCATTATTGGGAAATTGAACAATATGCTCATGGTTTAAGATGCCAAAATGGTCTTACACAAAAACCTAGTTTCACAAGCATAATATGTGAATGAGAAATTGTAATATTCTGAGAGATAACAGTCAACTTACACATTTCTATTTCAACAAAAGAAAATAAAAGCCAATATAAATGTGCCTTAAAGAATCATTCCGAAATTTAGATGAAATGGAAAATCGTCAAGAAACCTCTAGATTTTTTTTAGAAATCTGAAATCCAAATCATCAAATATTGAATCTCTAAGGGAAGAGGCCAAGAAAACTAACCTTGCCATCTCAATCTTTGAGAGAAAGCAAGTACAAGAAGTCATGGCAAAAGTTTCTTCTAAAAAAAAAAATAAAGAACAAATATAATATCATAAAAATGAAAGAAATAAAATCTTCACTCCATCAGTTCTATGAAAACATAGGTCAAGAATGAGATGCTAACAACTATAAGTATAAAGCATCAGATATGATCATCCAGCTTTGAGGACATTAAAGAATATACTTAACGATATAGATAAAAAAATTGGTTAGCTTTACTTTAGATTTCTCCTCCTTACTTGCTCTAGTTTGATAGGAGATGATTTGACCCAAACATGGCTACAACATGCTCAAGTTCAAATTCATCATCATCATATAATAGCCATTGACATAATATCATGCAAATCGACTTAAAACACAAGCAATGACGTGCAAAGCACTGTTCAATACTCCTGAGAACACTTTAAATAATCAGTCCAGTTCATAACGACGATTAATGTTGGAAAACTACATCAGCAAAACCTAATGCTAGAGAATAGAGTTCGTATAAACAACAGAAGATCAGATGAAAGAGAGAATGCTTAGTACTTTTTTTTATTTATTTAGGCTTTGTCATCGCTGCTCTTTGCCCCTGACCCTCACTTGGCGATTTTAGTTTTCGAATTCTTGGTTATTTTCCCTGCTCTGATCCGAAAAAAAAAATGTGTGGCTGAATCGCGCAAGAGAGAAGCATTTGGTTCTGAGCCAATTCGCAATTCAGCCACACAGATTTCTTTTTGGAATCAGAGCAAGGAAAATAACCAAGAACTCAAAAACTAAAATCGCCAAGTGAGGGTCAGGGGCAAAGAGCAGCGATGGCAAAGCCTAAAAAAAAAAAGAATTGTCCTTTCTTGCATCTGATCTTTTGTTGTTTATACGAATTCTCCTATCTAGCATAAGGTTTTGCTGATGTGGTTTTCCAATATTAATCGTCGTTATGAATTGAACTAATTATTTAAATTGTTCTCAGGAGTATTGAATAGTGTCTTGCACGTCATTGCTTGTGTTTTAAGGCGGTTTATAGAAACATAGAATGGGCAAATGCATTCCTTCTCTCAAGCATAACATATGTATTTCATAAGCCTTCATTTCATTGATTCAAGTAGTTCCATAGAAAAATAATACTATTCAAATACATCTAAAATAAATCCAGTTTGAAATATTCACCCAAGAAACATGATTTGGCCACTTCTATAAGGGATTTGCTTCAAGAGAAATAGCCACTAATTTCAAGAGTAAGAAAATTCATCTTCTAACATATATCTCATATATTGTCTAAAATTTAATCAGGGCTTGGAGCAAAACAATCTAAACATCATTCAAATAAGGGATTCATTCATTCAATGTTAATGTATATATACAGAAGGAAATAGGATTTTTCAACGCGCATTATTGGGAAATTGAACAAGATGCTCATGGTTTAAGATGCCAAAATGGTCTTACACAAACACCTAGTTTCACAAGCATAATATGTGAATGAGAAATTGTAATATTCTGAGAGATAACAGTCAACTTACTCATTTCCATTTCAACAAAAGAAAATAAAAGCCAATATCAATGTGCCTTAAAGAATCATTCCGAAATTTAGATGAAATGGAAAATCATCAAGAAACCTCTCAGTTTATTTTAGAAATCTGATATCCAAATCATCAAATATTGAATCTCTAAGGGAAGAGGGCAAGAAAACTAACATTGTCATCTCAATCTTTGAGAGAAAGCAAGTACAAGAAGTCATGTCAAGAGTTTCTTCTTAAAAAAAAAATAATAAAGAACAAATATCATATCATAAAAAATGAAAGAAATAAAATCTTCACTCCATCAGCTCTATGAAAACGTAGGTCAAGAATGAGATGCTAACAACTATAAGTATAAAGCATCAGATATGATCATCAAGCTTTGAGGACATTAAAGAATATACTTAACGATATAGATAAAATAATTAGCTAGCTTTACTTTAGATTTCTCTTCCTTACTTGCTCTAATTTGATAGGACCCAAACATGGCTACAACTTGCTCAAGCTGAAATTCATCATCATCATATAACATCCATTGACAGAATATCATGCAAACCGTCTTAAAACACAAGAAATGATGTGCAAACCATTATTCAATACTCCTGAGAACACTTTAAATAATCAGTTCAGTTCATAACGACGATTAGTATTGGAAAATCACATTAGCAAAACCTAATGCTAGACAGTAAAGTTCGTATAAACAACAGAAGATCAAATGCAAGAAAGGATGCTTGCTACTTTTTTTTAGGCTTTGTCAACGCTGCTCTTTGCCCCTGACCCTCACTTGGCGATTTCAGTTTTCGAGTTTTTTGTTATTTTCCCTGCTCTGATCCGAAAAAGAAATATGTGTGGCTGAATCGCGCAAGAGAGAGGCATTTGGTTCTGTGCCAACTCGTAATTCAGCCACACATATTTCTTTTTCGGATCAGAGCAGGGAAAATAACCAAGAACTCGAAAACTGAAATCGCCAAGTGGCGGTCAGGGGCAAAGAGTAGCGATGGCAAAGCCTAAATAAAAAAAAGAAGTAAGCGTCCTTTCTTGCATCCGATCTTCTGTTATTTATGCAAATTTTCCTCTCTAGCATTAGGTTTTGCTGATGTGGTTTTCCAACATTAATCGTCGTTATGAATTGTACTGATTATTTAAAGTGTTCTCAGGAGTATTGAATAGTGGCTTGCACGTCATTGTTTGTGTTTTAAGACAGTTTGCAGAAACATAGAATGGGCAAATGCATTCCTTCTCTCAAGCATAACATATGTATTTCATAAGCCTTCATTTCATTGATTCAAGCAGTTCCATAGAAAAATAATACTATTCAAATACTTCTAAAATAAATCCAGTTTGAAATATTCACCCAAGAAACATGATTTGACCACTTCATAAGGGATTTGCTTCAAGAGAAATAGCCACTAATTTCAAGAGTACGAAAATTCATCTTCTAACATATATCTCATATATTGTCTAGAATTTAATCAGGGCTTGGAGCAAAACAATCTAAACATCATTCAAATAAGGGATTCATTCATTCAATGTTAATGTATATATACATAAGGAAATTGAATTTTTCAACGCGCATTATTGGGAAATTGAACAAGATGCTCATGGTTTAAGATGCCAAAATGGTCTTACTCAAACACCTAGTATCACAAGCATAATATGTGAATGAGAAATTGTAATATTCTGAGAGATAACAGTCAACTTACTCATTTTTATTTCAACAAAATAAAATAAAAGCCAATATCAATGTGCCTTAAAGAATCATTTCAAAAATAGATGAAATGGAAAATCGTCAAGAAACCTCTCAAATTTTTTTTAGAAATCTGAAATCCAAATCATCAAATATTGAATCTCTTCCCTATTTGAATCTCTAAGGGAAGAGGGCAAGAAAACTAACCTTGCCATCTCAATCTTTGATAGAAAGTAAGTACAAGAAGTCATGTCAATAGTTTCTTCTTAAAAAAAATAATAAAGAACAAATATCATATCATAAAAAATGAAAGAAATAAAATCTTCACTCCAGTTCTATGAAAACGTATGTCAAGAATGAGATGCTAACAACTAAAAGTATAAAGCATCAGATATGATCATCAAGCTTTGAGGAGATTAAAGAATATACTTAACGATATAGATAAAATAATTAGCTAGCTTTACTTTAGATTTCTCTTCCTTACTTGCTCTAATTTGATAGGAGATAATTTGACCCAAACATGGCTACAATTTGCTTAAGCTGAAATTCATCATCATCATATAACAGCCATTGACAGAATATCATGCAAACCGTCTTAAAACACAAGAAATGATGTGCAAACCATTATTCAATACTCCTGAGAACACTTTAAATAATAAGTCCAGTTCATAACGACGATTAGTATTGGAAAACCACATTAGCAAAACCTAATGCTAGACAGTAGAGTTCGTATAAACAACAGAAGATCAAATGCAAGAAAGGAAGCTTGCTACTTTTTTTTTAGGCTTTGTCATCGATGCTCTTTGCCCCTGACCCTCACTTGGCGATTTCAGTTTTCGAATTTTTGTTATTTTCCCTGCTCTGATCCGAAAAAGAAATATGTGTGGCTGAATCGTGCAAGAGAGAGGCATTTGGTTCTGTGCCAACTCGCAATTCAGCCACACAGATTTCTTTTTCGGATCAGAGCAGGGAAAATAACCAAGAACTCGAAAACTGAAATCGCCAAGTGAGGGTCAAGGGCAAAGAGCAGCAATGGCAAAGCCTAAATAAAAAAAAAAAAAAAAAAAGTAAGCGTCCTTTCTTGCATCCGATTTTCTGTTATTTATGCAAATTCTCCTCTCTAGCATTAGGTTTTACTGATGTGGTTTTCCAACATTAATCGTCGTTATGAATTGGACTGATTATTTAAAGTATTCTCAGGAGTATTGAATAGTGGCTTGCACATCATTGCCTGTGTTTTAAGACGATTTACAGAAACATAGAATGGGCAAATGCATTCCTTCTCTCAAGCATAATATATGTATTTCATAAGCCTTCATTTCATTGATTCAAGCAGTTCCATAGAAAAATAATACTATTCAAATACTTCTAAAATAAATCCAGTTTGAAATATTCACCCAAGAAACATGATTTGGCCACTTCTATAAGGGATTTGCTTCAAGAGAAATAGCCACTAATTTCAAGAGTAAGAAAATTCATCTTCTAACATATATCTCATATATTGTCTAGAATTTAATCAGGGCTTGGAGCAAAACAATCTAAACATCATTCAAATAAGGGATTCATTCATTCAATGTTAATGTATATATACAGAAGGAAATGGGATTTTTCAACACGCATTATTGGGAAATTGAACAAGATTCTCATTGTTTAAGATGCCAAAATGGTCTTACACAAACACCAAGTTTCACAAGCATAATATTTGAATAAGAAATTGTAATATTCTGAGAGATAACAGTCAACTTACTCATTTCTATTTCAACAAAAGAAAATAAAAGCCAGTATCAATGTGCCTTAAAGAATCATTCCGAAATTTAGATGAAATGGAAAATCATCAAGAAACCTCTCAGATTTTTTTTAGAAATCTGATATCCAAATCATCAAATATTGAATCTCTAAGGGAAAAGGGCAAGAAAACTAACCTTGCCATCTCAATCTTTGAGAGAAAGCAAGTACAAGAAGTCATGGCAATAGTTTCTTCTTAAAAAAAAAAAATAAAGAACAAATATCATATCATAAAAATGAAAGAAATAAAATCTTCACTCCATCAGTTCTATGAAAACGTAGGTCAAGAATGAGATGGAGATAAACTTGATCTTGGCCTTTGATGGTTGATGAGTAAATCTTCCTCTCTGAATTACATGAGGAATGCAGGCATAGAAATCTAACAAACATTAATGTAAAAACACGTGGATATTTGTGTGTTCTGATCAGAATTTATTTAATAAAATATTACTGGCTAAGAACCGAATCAACACCGTACTTCACACTTTATCAACCAGAGAACTATAAAATACACTCATAATATTGGAGTGGAGAATCTTTGACAACCGATTTTCAATCTCAACCAGCCATAAGAAATGGAGAGAAAAATCTGAGTGCAACTGACCCTTCAAATGCTGAAGTATTTTTCTTGAAATTTTTTGAACTATGAGATAAAGAACAAGAAATGAGAAAACACACTAATCATAGAGAACATTTGCTGAAAATTTTTCAGCAAGCAAGAACATGATGAAAGCCCTCTTTCATTTTCCAAGAAGGAGAAATAGCTTTCCCTATTTAAATAGCATAGCAAGAAATTAATATCATCATTTTCCCTCTAAATAATAACGATCTCCATTACTTCTCACACCATTTCCAAATAGTAATGATCCCCATTGCTTCTCTTGCCAACGAGATTCTCAAAAGCTAAAGACATAAGTGTAGTCATTTAAGGGAAAGAAAGCAGAACAATGTAGCCATACGAAAGAGAATTTGAGTATAAAAATAGACATAGGAAAAGAAGGAGAACATTACCGTCGATTTCCTCATCTTCTTTCATGGATGGATAGTGAACAAATATTCCTCTCTTGAACAAAACGCCCAACCTGCAGCCCTCTACATTAATCGAAATATGTTGTAGCTTGCTGGCCGGCTTCAGCAAGAGCAAAGGGGAAATCGATCTTGAGAGGGAAAAGGGGTCGGTCAAGTAGACGCATCTCTAGTCCAACCGAAATACTGTAGTTGAATAGAAAGGAATCAACTCTTCTCCATCTAATTGATCAAACGAAGGAACCAATCAGAAAATCTCATGCTTATCCCCTTGTTTGATTCTCAAGAAATTATTAGGTACGGAGTGCGGACGGTTCAATCGCGCTCGGTACCGTTCGGTACCACTCGGTACCACTGGGTACCGCTTGGTACCCTGTGTCTGTGCAGACGGTTCTCACCCCGTCCGCACTCCGCACCTAAGTATAAAATCACGCTCGGTACCGTTCGGTACCACTCGGTACCACTGGGTACCGTTTGGTACTCACCCCGTCCGCACTCCGCACCTAATAATTTTTCGTTTGATTCTGCCTGTACAAGAAGGAGGAGCAAGAACTGATTTCCTTTAGCTTTCCTCCCTCCAACTGTTGTAGTCGAAGATGAAATAGCCATCAGACTTCTCCTCTTTATCCGCCCCCCTCAAAGTATCGAGAATATGGATCTTCAAATGGGCGAATTATTAGTTCGGGTCACGGGATTTGCGTCCGGAACCGGAACTTTTATAACGTCCTCTCTCACTGGACGTAGCTTTAAGTTCGATTTTTGCTCGGTATTTGATCGGTATTGTTAGTTATTATTTGATAATAACGAGGAATACCGCTCTATGAAGATTAATATTCGCCCTTCAAAGGGGGGTGACTATCTGTGGGAATCAAAATGGGGCGGCTAGGGCCTGGAGTCATGCAATGTGGGAGTGACGGCTTGCCCTACCTATTTCAAAAATCCTAGCTATTTCAAAAATCTGTCATGTGTTAGAGGCCAAAACAAATGACACTCATACCGTTTGAAGCCCTTAATCAAAGGGTTTTGATTAAACCTTGCTGCCCTTGACAAATTTATACTGGATGGTTATGATATAATCAAATGAAAGCTAAGATTGGCAAGCTTAACTAAGTATACAAAAACTTTCATTTAACTGGGCCAAGATAATTTACAATAATCGAAGTGATTCAAACTGACTTAATAATGATCGATTAAATTTGATTGAAGTCTGATTAATGATTGATTAAAATATCAATGTTTAAAGTTTTGAATATAAAGTGGACTGAAGTGTGACTTAAGATTCGATTGAAGTGTAGATTGGAGACTAGATTGGAGTGATCAAAAATTGATTGAAAAATGATTGAATGTTGATTGGAACTTGGATTGGAATTTGATTAACAATTGAATTGGGATTTGATTGGGACCTATATGAATGACAAGTGGGCACCTACTAATCATTAGGTCATCAAAAGAAAACTCATGTAGATCCTAATGATCTCATATGAAAATGTGGTCAATAGTGTGGAGACCAAAATTATATAATTCACAGCATAGCATGCAAGCATTTCATCCCACATTCCATAAGGTGGGATCCCAAGTTTTTTGGGTTTCCAAATTTGACCACTAATAATTTTGTAAGAATGCTCTCATAGAAGGCATCGTGAGAGCATGTGGTACATGAACAGTAAATATTCAAGGCACATTACTAGAGATGCAAATCAATTCATTTAACTAGAGGCCAAGGTTCGAGGCAATGTGACACTTGGTGATAACATCACCAGGAGAATGGTGGAATCAAGTATAATTGGAAACTCAAAAAAATTTACTATTAAAAATGTTTTACTGGTAGATGTCTTAAAACATAACCTGCTTAGCATAAGCTAGCTTTATGATAAATGATTTAGCATTAAATTTTTGTCTACTAGTTATATGATTAGCTTAAATGAAAATATTGTGCAACAAGAAAATAGAATTAATAATAATTACATGCTTAATTTAAACTTGTGTTAAATCTGCTGCTTCTTTTTGCCTAAAAATTATTGCTGATGAATCCTAGTTATGACATAGGAGATTGTGTCATGTAAGTATGAAAAACCTTAAAAAGATCATCCAAACAGACTTAGTGAGAGGCATACTAAAACTAGAGTTCACTAAGGATCACCTATGTGATGTCTGTCAGCTAAGAAAGAAAGTCAAATCCTCCTTCCACTCAATTAAGGGCATTAATACTAGTAAACCTTTAGAAGTCCTACATATGGATCTTTTTGGACCTATTAGCACTATAAGCCTAAGAGGGAAAGTCTTTGGGTATGTGATTGTTGATGATTACTCGAGGTTTACCTTGGTTAGATTCTTATCTCATAAAAGTGAATCATTTGAGAAATTTAAATCATTATCTACTTGGATTCTGAGAAAGCTAAATTATAAAATTCTAATAATTTATAGTGATCATGGTGGAGAATTTGAGAATGAGAAATTTAAATCTTACTATAAGGAGCAAGGGATAGATCATTATTTTTTAGCTCCTAGAACCCCTTAGTAAAATGGGGTTACTAAAAGAAAGAACAAAACCCTGCTAGAAGCCATTAGAGCTCATGTTAGTTGAATACTCACTTCTTAAATACTTCTGGATAGAAGCAATGAATACAACCTATTATATTCTAAATAGGGTAAAAGTTAGATCCAAGCTGAACAAGACACCCTATGAAATTTTTATGGGTAGGACATCCAACTTCTCTCACCTTCATGTCTTTGGATGTAAAGTGTTCATTCTGAATAATAAAAAATCTTTTCTAGGAAAATTTGACCCCAAATCTAATAGAGTGTTCCTAGGGTACTCAAATGTAAAAAAATCCTTTAGATTATTTAATAAAAGGACACTTGTGGTAGAGGAGACCACTCATATTATATTTGATGAATCTGATTGTAAAACCCGAAAATGCTATTTTAGACATCGCTAGAGGAGACCCTTCATATATTTTTGATGAATCTGATTGTAAAACCCGAAAATGCTATTTTAGACATCGCACGTTTTTCAAAGCACCGCGATGAGTTTTAAGTGAAAAATTCGAGGTTGTCGGATTTCAACGGGAATAATTTTAGAAAATAGAGCGCAAAATT
>NW_021319523.1:481549-562998 GCF_001605985.2 Dendrobium catenatum | reverse complement strand
ATTCTTGATCGTTTTGATGTATTATAACCCATTGGATTTGAGTATTTTGAGAGTAAAATTTCGAAAAGTTAAATGACATTTTTACCCTTAATGCTTTTTTAATAGAGAGGGGTTTAAGTGAGGGCTTTGAGGTCATTGTGCTTACATTATGAGAACCCCACCTATTAGGGGACCGAAATATTTTCGGTCCCCATTTGTTTCTTGCGACAAACCAGCGGAGAAGAGGAGAGGACGGGTAGGAGGGCGACGGGAAGCTGCGGCGGCGGGGTTTCCGCGGGCCGATCGTGGAGAAAAACGTAGGGAAATCCAAGGGAGATTAAGGATGTGTTTTGTTGAGTTTTCTCCTTCTTCCCTTGAGTTTCTCTAAAATGAAAACTAGGGTTTAGAGAAAATTGAAATTTCTTTGAGAAAAGTTTAGGGAAGATTAAAGGATGTTTCTAAACCTTAATCGCAGTTATTTCTTGAAAATAGAATTTTGGAAATAGAGGTTTTGCTCAAAAATTGTTTCTTTGGAAATGTCTTCACAAAAAGAGTTTTATTAACCTAAGAAAGCTTCTATGTAAAAAATATTGAATGAATGACGAAAATTTTGAGTTTAGGGGTTTTTCTCTCTAATTAAGGAATTTTTATCTTATGTTTTCATTGTTGTTGGGAGGATTTTAGAGGCAAATACATGGGTTTTTCTTGAAAAACTATATTTTCTAATTTTTATTTTTAATTTAAATTGATTTTATTTTATATGTTTGAGGGTAGGGAAAGTGTTGCATGCTTAAAACCTAAGGAATTAGACTAAACCATAATTGAGAGAGAATGTGTTTGAGAGATATCATGATTTGGTGTGGAGGGCTTGAATTGGAACATAAACAAGACATTAGAAGAACCCTTTTATTACTTTAGAATTAGGGTTTAGGATATTATATAGGATTAGTCATATGTTTTTCATTGTATGTCTCTTTTAATATAAATCGTGTGGAGGGAAGAGTTTGATCGGACAAAGAAAGAGGTGCACGATTGAGGTAGGTGGAATGGATGTTCTTATAAATTTTAGACAAATTTTCTTTTTATTGCAAATTACATTGAAATGACAAATTCCTTTATGCTCATTATGAAACTCTTATGGCTCATGTTCCCTTGTAAGTTTATGGGACACTTGAAGCAAATGCAAATTTTATCTTTATGCAAATGTACAATTCTGAATATCCATGCTCATTTATCTACTCTTACTATATATGTCTTTCTCTTTACATGCAAAAACACACATAAGATATCAAGCATGCATATCTCTAAGGAAAAATACACTTTGGTTAGTTTATGAATGGTTTACATAAACATCTCTTATGGTTATATAAGCAATAAGTGTATGTGCATGTTGACGCGCGAGTATCACATAGGTTTATGACCATGGTAAAGGAGACTCTTATGAGCCATGGTAAAGAGGCTCTTATGAGCCATGGTAAAGGATGGTTCCTATGAACAATGTAAAGGAAATGGCCAAATTTTATGTACCTGATCAGTACAAGTGATACTCCTGAGACGGTGTTATATTTACATGTTAAACTTTATGAATATTTCATATTCATGTTATGCATTTGAGACTATCATGTTAGGCAAAATGTTAAAAAAATAAATGTTATGAAGGAAAGCACTTGAAAGTTGAGGTAAAGGTATTCTTCCTCTAAGAAAAAGTTTCTTTATGTTGATTTTCTTTTGTTAAAAATATCCAAGCATGATATAGTTTTCTTCTTTTGATTTTAAGTTTATTTGAATTCCATTCATACCTATTGAGTTTATGACTCACCTCGTTGTGGGAACCTTTTCAGGAGATTAGGAAAGGATAGATGACAGACCAACCACCACGCACTTACCGTCGTAGGATGACGGGCGGCAGTTCTTTTGAGTTTGTATTCTCTCTGGAGTTTGAGCTTGATGAGGATGAGCTACTACGGTATAGAGGCAGAATTTGCATCCCAGATGTTGGAGATTTGAGGAAGGACATTCTTCAAGAAGCTCACTATTCAAGTTATACCATTCACCCAGGTAGTAACAAGATGTACCAAGATTTGAAGGAATACTTTTGGTGGCCAGGGATGAAGAGAAGTGTAGCAGAAATTGTGGCTAAGTGTACAGTTTGCCAGATGGTTAAGGTAGAACATCAAAAGCCATGAGGTTTATTGCAGCCTTTACCTATACCGGAATAGAAGTGGGAAGACATAGCCATGGATTTTGTAGTTGGTTTACCCAGGTCCAGAACTGGTCATGATGCTATATGAGTGATCATTGATAGGTTGACCAAGTCAGCACACTTTTTACCTATCAAGCAATCTGATGCTGCTGAGAATTTGGTAAATGTTTATGTTAATAAGATTGTTAGACTTCATGGTGTACCAAGATCGATAGTATCAGATAGAGATGGGAGATTTACCTCTAGGTTGTGGAGGAAGGTTCAAGAGGCAATGGGCACTAGACTTACTTTTAGTACAGCCTTTCACCCTCAAACAGATGGTCAATCAGAGAGGACTATTCAGACTTTGAAGGATTTACTCAGATTATGTGTACTTGATTTTGGTGGCAAATGGGAGAAACACATCCCACTGATTGAATTTGCTTATAAAAATAGCTTCCAAGCAAGTATAGGTATGACACCTTATGAAGCTTTGTATGGAAGGAGGTGTCGAACTCCTTTATGTTGGGCTGAGACAGGAGAAAGAAAGATCATTGGAGCTGATTTAGTAGATGATGCTACTGAAAAGATAAGGTTGATTCATGAAGGCTGTGCAACATAGACAGAAGAAGTACTATTATGCCAAATATATATCTGTTGAGTTTGATGTTGGAGAGTTTGTATTCCTCAAGATTAGTCCTATGAAAGGTGTGAAGAGATTTGGCAAAGTTGAAAAACTGAGTCCAAGGTATGTTAGCTCTTTTGAGATATCAGAGAGAGTTGGCAGTGTGGCTTATAGATTGATTTTGTCATCTCACATGAGTGGAGTACATAATGTATTCCACATCTCTTCTTTGAGGAAATACATTGCAGATGAAGCTCAGAAGATAAGTACTGAAGTAATAGATATCCAACCAGATCTGACATTTGTAGAAGAACCTGAGAAGATCATATATTATGATGTTAAGCAGCTTCGTAGTAGAGAGATTCCTTATGTCAAAGTTATGTGGAAGCATGAAATTGAGAAAGATACTACTTGGGAGAAGGAATCAGAGATGAGGGAGAGCTACCCTCACCTTTTTTACTAAGGTATGATCTCTTAAGCTTGTCATGAATTTCAAGGATGAAATTTTTATAAGGGATGGAGAATTATAAAACCCGAAAATGCTATTTTAGACATCGCACGCTTTTCAAAGCACCGCAACGAGTTTTAAGTGAAAAATTTGAGGTTGTCGGATTTCGACGAGAATAATTTTAGAAAATAGAGCGCAAAATTCTGATCATTTTGATGTATATAACCCATTTTGGATTTTGAGTATTTTGAGAGTTAAAATTTCCAGAAAGTTCTAAATGACATTTTTACCCTTAATGCTTTTTTAATAGAGAGGGTGTTTAAGTGAGGGCTTTGAGGTCATTGTGCTTACATTATGAGAACCCCACCCTTATTAGGGGACCAAAATATTTCGGTCCCCATTTGTTTCTTGCGATCAAACCAAGCGGAGAAGAGGGAGAGGGAGCGGGTAGGAGCGGTGACGGGAGCTTCGGGCGGCGGGTTTTCGGCGGCCGGTCGTGGAAAAAAACGTAGGGAAATCCAAGGGAAGATTAAGGTATGTGTTTTGTTTGAGTTTTCTCCTTCTTCCCTTGAGTTTTCTCTAATAAATGAAAACTAGGGTTTAGAGAAAACTTGAAATTTCTTTGAGAAAAGTTTAGGGAATGATTAAAGGATGTTTCTAAACCTTAATGCGAGTTGATTTCTTGAAAATATGAATTTTTGGAAATTAGGGTTTTGCTCAAAAATTGTTTCCTTGGAAATGTCTTCACAAAAGAGGTTTTTATTAACATAAGAAAGCTTCTTATGGAAAAATATTGAATGAATGACGAAAATTTTGAGTTTAGGAATTTAGGATTTTTCTCTAATTAAGGAACTTTTTATCTCTATGGTTTTCATTGGTTGTTGGGAGGATTTTAGAGGCAAATACATGGGTTTTTCTTGAAAAACTATATTTTCTAATTTTTTATTTTATTAATTCCAAAAATTGATTTTATTTTAATTATGTTTTGAGGGTAGGGAAAAGTGTTGCATGCTTAAAACCTAAGGAATTAGACTAAACCATAATTGAGAGAGAATGTGTTCGAGATATCATGATTTGGTGTGGAGGGCTTGAATTGGAACATAAACAAGACATTAGAAGAACCCTTTTATTACTTTAGAATTAGGGTTTAGGATATTATATAGGGATTAGTCACCTATGTTTTTCATTGTATGTCTCTTTTAAATATAAATCGTGTGGAGGGAAAGAGTTTGATCGGACAAAGAAAGAGGTGCACGGATTGAGGTAGGTGGAATGGATGTTCTTATAAATTTTAGACAAATTTTCTTTCATTGCAAATTACATTGAAATGACAAATTCTTTTATGCTCATTATGAAACTCTTATGGCTCATGTTCCCTTGTA
This sequence comes from Dendrobium catenatum, assembly GCF_001605985.2. Taxonomy (NCBI): domain Eukaryota; kingdom Viridiplantae; phylum Streptophyta; class Magnoliopsida; order Asparagales; family Orchidaceae; genus Dendrobium; species Dendrobium catenatum. The sequence goes on along the minus strand of NW_021319523.1, from coordinate 558,382 downwards.
AGTTTATGGACACTTGAAGCAAATGCAAATTTTTATCTTTATGCAAATGTACAATTCATGAATGGATCCCATGCTCATTTATCTACTCTTACTATATATGTCTTTCCTCTTTACATGCAAAAGCACACATAAGCATATCAAGCATGCATATCTCTAAGGAAACATACACTTGGTTAGTTTATGAATGGTTTACATAAAGCATCTCTTATGGTTATATAAGCAATAAGTGTATGTGCATGTTGACGCGGGAGTATCACATAGTAAAGGAGGCTTTTATGATCCATGGTAAAGGAGGCTCTTATGAGCCATGGTAAAGGATGGTTCCTATGAACCAATGGTAAAGGAAATGACCAAATTTTATGTACCTGATCAGTACAAGTGATACTCCTGAGACGGGTGTTATATTTACATGTTAAACTGTTATGAATTATTTCATAATTCATGTTATGCATTTGAGACTATCATGTTAGGCAAAATGTTAAAGAAAAAATAGAAATGTTATGAAGGAAAAAGCACTTGAAAGTTGAGGTAAAGGTATGCATTTCCTCTAAGAAAAAGTTTCTTTATGTTGATGTTTCTTTTGTTAAAATATCCAAGCATGATAATATAGTTTTCTTCTTTGATTTTAAGTTTATTTGAATTCCATTCATACCTATTGAGTTTATGACTCACCCTCGTTGTGGGAACACTTTTCAGGAGGATTTAGGAAAGGATAGATGACAGACCAACCACCGCGCACTTACCGTCGTAGGGAGATGACGGGCGGCAGGTTCTTTTGAGTTTTGTTATTTTTATTGATAGATGGTTGTTTGTAGATTTTTGAGAGAGTATTTATTTTGGATCCTCTCTTATGAAAAAACTCTCTATGTATATGATTCTTTTGAAGAAGAATGAGAAATGAAAATTTTTATTTGGATTTGCTTTAAAGTGGTCTTTCATTTTTATAGTAAAGATGTTAATTTTTTTGGATGATTTAATGTTATGCTATGGTAACTTGTCTCTTTTCCCGTCCGACCTTTGTTCCCGCCTCGCACTTGCGAGCTAACCGGGCCGGGTCGTGACACTGATAATTCTGATAGGTCTAAGGTATAAGAAGAAGAAGTTGTATAAATTATCTGAGTAGAATCTGCAAATCTGAAGAAAAGGGTAGAACCTGAAAATTTAATGCCTAGAGAATGGAGATATTCTTCAAGTCATCCTAAGGAACTAATGTTAGGATAGGGAGTCACTACTATTTAGTGCAATACTTGGAGAGAGAGTCTCCAAGGAGTGGACGTAGGTGAGGTTGACCAAACCACTGTAAATTTTGATATGTTCATTCTGATTATTTTCTACACTTTATTTTTTGTAATTATATGTGTGATTGAAAATCTAATTTAATTTGTTGTTGAGAAATTTACTTATTTTCATATCCGCTATATCGATTATCCTGTATGGGTTTAAAAAGATTTTAAAGATTTTTTTTTTCCTAAAGATTTTTTTAAATATTCAATTCACCCCCATCTTGATTAGTCTCGGGCTAGTTCTTACATGTTTAACAATCTTCACGAACTTTTAGAGACACATTGCAGAGTTCATACTATGAAACCTTATAAGATAGACATACATATACAAATGTTTTTACAATTGAAACATTTGAGGTTTTAGGGTACTCTTTAGCATATATAATAGATGACTAGTTGAGGATGGTAGAGAAGATATTTGATGGTATATAGTATCCTCATGAGAGGAAGGTACTATTAGCAGTCTTTTTGCTAGTTGGTGAGGTTGAGCCTTGGTGGATGGGCTAATAGGAGGTGAAATTTTTGAGGAGATAAAATTCCCTGATTAGTTCAGAGGAGTTTCTAGATGTGTTTAGAGCTTAGTTTATATCACCTTTTGTATATGCAAGAGACTTTTTTTAGACTAATTCAGGGGAGCAGGATAGTTATGCAGTACAAGGAAGAATTCATTGCTTTTGCCAGATATGCTCTAAAGCTTGTTAGCACTACCTAAAAGAATTGCTTCTAATTTTTTAGGGGACTTTAGGACAATATATGACAACCACTAATACCATTTCATTATTTTTTTTAAATTTTTTTGAGCTTATAGAGAGAGCTTATTTGATAAATAAAGATATGATGGCTTAAAAAGCGATGGACTGCTAGTAGGAATAGGTTCAATGGCGAGACTTGTGGTGGTAGTTTTTTTTAGAAAAAGAGCACATTTTTACCTAAAGATTCCAAGATAGGAGGGCAATCACTATATAGGCCTAGATATGACTTTTGTTAAACCTATTGGGTAATTCTGATTTGTATATTTGTTAAGAATTCTATTATTAAATGTAGTGGATCTGGTTCTACGGTATGTAGACCATCTGATAGTGGTCAAAGAGAGTCTGGTAGTACTATAACTCCAGTTCTAGTTTAGCCACAAATATATAATTTGACTTAGTAGGAGGCTCGTTATGCTCTAATTATTATGATAGGTATGGTTTACATTTTTTAGCAATAATGTCATATTTTATTCAATTTTGGAGCTCGTGATTTATTTATTTTTGAGCATTTGTTTAATTTACTATGCTTTTCTTCAGTTATACTGCCTATTTCTCTTTATGTTTCCTTATTGAGTAGAGATGATATGATGATCAATAGACTTTGTTTATGTGATATTGAGATTTCTAAAAAGAAGTGCAAATTTTAGTTTAATTTTATTATCTATTTTCTCATATGATGTTATTTTGGGTATAGACTGGTTGAGTTGGTACTGGGCTTAAATTGATTACGTAAAGAAGCGGGATACTTTATTTTTGGGCAATGAAAGTTAAGTATAGTTAGAGGTATTTTGTCTTGTTTGATTTCTGCTATGGGAACATATATATTATACAATAAGGGTTGCATGTTATTTCTAGCTTCAATCTGGGATATGAGTAGGGGTGCAAACGAGTCGAGTCGAGCTCGAGCTCGAACTCGAGTCGAGCTCAAAATCCAAGCTCGAGCTCAACTCGTTTCGCTTTCGAGCGGCTCGTCGAGCTCAAAATGTCGTCGTGTACTAGCTTTCGCTGTCGTGCAGATGTCTGTCGTCGTCGCATACTCGCGGTTTGTCATCGCGTTCGATGTCAAGGTCGCGTCACACGACGACGTCGTCCGTTATCACGTCGTTCACTTTCGGGTTCGTCGTCGTTACGTTGTCACGTCGTCACGTTCGGGTTCCTCGTCGTCATCTGTCGTCACGTTGTAAGCGTCCGGCCGGCATCATTTAGAATTTTCGCCGCCAAGATCCGCGTCTGCTTCCGCCGCCAGCGTCCGCGTAACAGGAAGCCTAGCTCGGGTTCGTCGTCCTCGTCCGCCGCAATCGTCACGTCGTAAGCGTCCCGTTAGTGTCAGCTGCCTTCAATGTTTTGAACGAAACTGCGTCACCGTCGTCGTTTAGAATTTCCGATTTTCTGCTCGCGAGCTCTGTCCATTTGGATTTCCCGCTCATGATTTCGATTTTCCCCCGCTAGCTTCGTAATCAAGCGGCTCGTCGAGCCATCGAGTCGATCAATCGGCTGTTCAAGCTCGAAATTTTGTTCGAGCTCGACTCGCGAGCTGATAAGCTCGGCTCGTCGAGCCTATTATCGAGTCGAGCTCGAGCTGGCTCATGAGTCGGCCGAGCCGGCTCGCGAGCCGGCTTGACCGGTTGCACCCCTAGATATGAGTATAGATTCTGGTTTTTTTTTTCTAACGTCCCGATATTACGGGAATTTTTGGATGTATTTATTAAGGAGTTAATTAGTTTGCCTCTGAGTAGTGACATAGAGTTCTGCATTATTATATTTTTGGGTACATACTCAATATATAAAGCTGCATATAGGATGGCACCCAAGGAGCCTCATGAGTTGAAGGTTTAGCTTCAGAAGTTTCTTTACAAGGGATTGGTTCATCTTAGTGTGTCTCTATGGGGAGCACTTATTCTATTTGAAGAAAAAGGATAACACGATGCATATGTACATTGGCTATAAAGAGTTAAAAATAAAGTTACAATTAAGAACAAGTATCATCTACCACGGATTGATGATCTATTATATTAGCTTACTAGATCTTCTATATTTTCGAATATGGATTTATGATCAGGATACTATTAGGTGAAGTTTAGAGTGACTGAAGTGATAAAGATAACTTTCAGTATATGGTATGGACACTATGAGTTTTTAGTCATGTTTCTGGGGTAATAAATGCACTAATCGTATTTATGGATCTCATGAATAGTGTGTTCAGAGATTTCATAAATTTTTTTTTGCTAAAATAATTTTTTAATTTATTAGAAATAGTGCACTTTTAATTTACCTGACAGAAATAAAAAAAAAACAAAATATCAAGAGTACGAGTATTTATAACATACATAAAATTACATTGTGAAAGTTTAATAGATATGAAGTTATCCCAAGTTTTACACTATAAATTTATAATTTTAATCAAAAAAATATCAAAATTTCCAAATTATTAAAATTTAAAACTAAGATATGTCGAATGTAACATACCTCAATCAAGATATCTTTTTGAATTGGGCCAACAATAGAAAATGGATTGAAGCCACCTAAAACTAGCTTTCACACTCTACAAATTTTCTCTCTCTCTAAACCGACAAAAGGGAAGTATGATTTTAGTCAAACAATTTTTAAAGTAGATTTTGATATTTTTATAAATTTGGTTTGGCCCGACAAAGCTCCAAACAGTGGTGTCGCGGTGCTCTCTAATAGCTAGCACGATGTTGCAATATTTTCCAAATTTTATAAAAATATTGAAGCTCTCAATGCCACAGTGCTGCTAACCGTAGCCAATTAGAAGGAAATTACACATGCTATTGCCAACAAAATTGTGAATGTTAGCATAAACAATTTAAATAATGATTATTTTGGAATTTTATTGGATGAGTCTTATGATGAATAACATATGCTATTTCTTGTAAATTTACTTCATTATATAATTTATCTTTTTATGATAACAAAATCCATAATTTGTGTCCTCACAAGAAAAAAATTATGATTCTGCCACTTGTAACACTTCTAATAAAATTGAGTAGCTTGATTAGATGAATCTAACAGCCCAAGATCACTTGATTTTGACATTATTAAAGTATTTTGATATTTAATAAATATTTTATATCGAATGGTTTATTATGGATTGTATAATGGAGTTATTTAAATTTTAACCAAATTTATCAAAATGCACATCTATAAATAAGGCTCCATTTTCTACAAAAAATGGAGGTTTAAGAGTTGAGAGAATTAAAGAATTGTCTTTTATTTATTTTTCAAATATCACAATTAACGATTACCACCAGTAAGCATCACCACCATCGTCATACTTACGTTAACATTTAACCATGTTGTTTGGTTTAAATTTTCCCTTAGTAGACACCCAATTTCTGTAATCCATAAAAATTCAATGAGATATTTGTTATTAAATAATTGTATCTATAGTAACTATAAAGAAGAGAATATACTTGTATTTAATATTATATAGTGTATCATTACAACTAGGTCAGATCCCATAATTTTTTCCTTTCCTACGTTTTCCTCATTAAAAATAATTATCATATTATTTTTATCTTTCCAAAGTGTGTGTGTGTGTGTGTTTATGAGTGTCCTATTTTAGAAGATTAAAAAATTAATTGAAATATTTCTAGTTTGAATCAAACTTGCATCAAAGTAGGCCTAGATAATTCATGTATTCCTCTTCATCCATTTGGCTCTATAATTATGGCTAATACAATCCAATATTGATTAGGGTTAAGATTTTAGATCAAAGATTAAAGATTGCTCAAAGATTGAAGCTTTTTTTTTTTTAGGACCAAGCTTGAAGTAAGTAAAAAATAGTTGAGTTCTAAGCAAAATTGTTAAATTGGTCTATTCTCTAAGATAATTTTGATCGAGTTGGGCCCAAATCAGATCAATATATGAAGTACATCAATTTTTTGGAGACTATTCAAAATTATTGTTGAGATTTATATATTTTAGAATGCTCCCCAAAAAATTGATGTATCACATTGCTCACAAAGAAACACACACATACAAGGAAACATTGTCTAGGCTTACTTAACCTATCATGCATATTTATTACTGCAACACAATGTTGCAGTAAAAGACCCCATATCTAAAAAAAAATCTAAATAATTTATTGGTTATGCTCATATCCACTCTAGAAAATCTACACCATCAATTGCTAACCCATTCCATTGTATATTTACATAATCAAATTTAATCGAGTCTAAAATTCTTATATACACTAGTGCACATTCCTTTGCTCCTTTGCCAAATGATTTGCATGCTTTCGCCATTCTAATCTCACTAGTCCATCATCTCTATAAGCATATGAAACATAACATTCAACTAAAATATAATTCCATCACCAACATAGTTTAGGGTTACTAACCATCAACTCATATGCATGAAGCTACTCTCATTGTAATCCCCAAAACCTCATGTGACAATCCACTTTTGACCATACCTTAAGCGTTCAACGTGTTGTTAGATGATGGAGATTCCATTGATTGTTCTACCAAGTCATATTAAAGTTCCTCACCAAGTATATCAAGGAAATCCCAATAGCACCATAACTACTCTCTATCTTTCCATCTATTGCAATTACTCAACATTTTTTACTTTCTTCTCAGTGTAATATCTCCATGATATAATCTCCTATATTGTATTTCATTTGCATTTTCAATAAGGCATCAGAGATACTTCATAACATTTTGCTCCACTAAGTCGTAGACAGTGAATAATTTATCTTGTTTTATATAATCGAATAGTTAGAAATATTTATATCATCTCTCTATATTTTTCTCTCTTCGATGTTGTTCGTTTTACTAAAAAAGCATGTTGAGTAAAATGAATATAATGTAGTGTAAATGTAGATATTAAAAATATTTTTGAGCTTTGATTGAGTACAATATACATGCAATTGCTTTTTTTTTTTTCAATGGCAATGACAACAATGGGATAATCAGAATTGGAAATGGGTGGATGGTCGACGATTGCTGCTAGCAATGACATGGGTGTTTGGTGAAGGGTTGTGGCAGATGGAGGTCAAAAGTGGTGGCAGGTAGTATAATGGTTGGAGGTTAGTAGTGGTGGCTATGTCGATATGCGATTGGAGGAGGTGGCACTTCATATAAGCGGTGTAGTTTAATTTTACTCATATTAGGCAAATTATAAATGCATTAAAATTTTACTGCACACTTCCTTTACTTCTAACCAAATGCTAGAATTTTCAAATGTAACACATCGTGTTTACTTTCCATTAAGTTTACTTGAAACCAAATAACCCTTTAGTCTTATACTACAATAAGTACAACACAATACTTTCTCTCCTTCCCTGAACTCTTATTTTCTCTCAAATCCATCCAAAAAGTAATTTCCACTATTTACAACATTAATTAATAAATGTAACATTTAATATAATGCATATATCATATAACACAGTTAATTAAATAAAATAATTATTTTCTCAATTAATATAATTTTCTTGAAATTTAAATATTTATATTAAAATATTATATCTTTAAATTATTTTCCTTCTCTAGCTAATCTTTCTCGTATCGAAATTCTAATTTTGATTTTTAATGTATGGGGGTTGTTTGGTTGCAAATAGCTAATCTTTCTACCATCGTCATATGCCATCAGCAACCACCACCATTGTTGCCACCATTTTAGACTTTACACTACATTCATTATTTCTAATAAAAAAAATGTTAACTCATTTACTTTACATTTTCCAAATAACTCCATAGTATTCATTTTATACTGCATTCCTTTTTTAGCCAATCAAACAACCCCTAAATAATATAGGTTAAATTCTAATAGCTATTTAATATAAGTGCTAGACCGAGTTAAATTAAAAAAAAAAATAAAATAAAATTTTGGCTATTTATTTAAGGATTAAAAGTTTTATATGATTACTATATCTTATTATATAAATTTTGCTTTTAACAACCTTAGTTATCAATAAAATAAAATAAACATTCCAACAAATAATTAATAAGTCATTTATTATGTTAATTAAACTATAACTTATATTTATGACAACAAAAAATAAAAATTCAATTAAGATAATACATATTAATTATTTAATGTGAATTAATATGAATCATAAGATTATATTAAAATATTGATGGTATATTTTAAATAATAGATTTTTATTAAATTAATTTTTATTAATTAATATAGAATTAGTTGACACTAATATTCTAATTACTAATTAGTTAATAGTTTATTCAATTAATTAAATATCATATATTTTATTTGATTAAATTAAATTTAAAATATCATTAATTAGTTTAAATTAATATTTTTAATTAATCAAAGTTATTTATTTAAATTAATTAGAATAATTTTATTTAATCAAATTAAATAATAAATTATACTAATTTATTTAAAACAATAACTCTTTAGTTCATTAATATAAAATTCAAAATTAATTTAAATTTTCTTTTGATATAATTTGTTTTAATATTAATAAGTATTAATTTATCATTAATAATATAAAAATTTATAAGAATAAAATAATAAATTAAGTAATTCACGGATACTGCCACATTGGTACCCCTCATTCCAAAACCCTTGATTGAGAAATTATTTGGTGCGGAGTCTAGATTTTGCTCTACGTCTGACTCTAATTAAATCCTTCACATGGAGGATTAATGTTTAATTGGATTTTGTTTATTATTTCTATCTTCTCAACATGTCCAACTCGACCTGACCTGACCTAGAGATGAAAATTTTAAATTCATAAAAGTTTAAACGACTCAGAGCTAGTCATAATATTTTTGAACCCATGATTTATCACTGCTCACTCTCTCTCATTTGGTATTCCAGATGTTGTTCTTATAAATAGATGCAATCCTTCAGTATTCCAGACGATGTAAAATTTTGTCTCTTTTGCAAACAAATACAAAAAAATATTGCGTCATTGATGCAGTTTAGCTGCATATTCACATTTCTTGTATTTTAAAAACTAGGATACATAAGTTTAAAATTTCTATGGTTTTTTTTTCATTTTAGCCTCATTTTAACTTCGCTTTAAGTATGCTTTCATTGAACTTTTGCTTTTATGGTATCAATTCGAATGACGGCTTCTTAAATTTTTAAAACTAGGTTGTATAGCTTTAAAATATCATAGTAATTTTTTAATGACATTTTTCATTGCTCTTTCCTTTTGCATTTGCAAGTGTGCTTTCTATCTATTTTTACTATACTTTCACTATGCTTTTGCTGCACTTTCATTGTGCTTTTTCTACAACGCTTTTGCTGCACTTTTACTATACTTTTGTTGCACTTTCATTATGTTTTCTTCATTATGTTTTCATTGCACTCTTTCTACTATTTTATTGCTCCTTCACTATGCTTTCATTGTAATTTAATTGCGCTATCACTGCTCTTTTATCGTGCTTTTTTACAACGATTTCCTTTTTCCTTACTTTTATGTTTTATTCACTAAGTTTTCTTTTCTTTCTTTTTTGTTGATTGCTCCTTATGTTCGTCTAATTACATATCATTGCTACTTTCAACCTTCCAATATATTTTTGACTAATTTGTCAAAATAATTCCTAAAGTTGTAAATGACACTTTGAAGTTTTGAACATCCATCAATTTCTGAAGATCCCACCACTCTAGTAAAATGTACCTCTAATATACAAGCTACTAAAATTGTGTGATATCTTTATTTAATATCAAAGGTTATTTACTAAAATTTACATTTGATAAGGTGGAAATGTTCAGAGGGTTGATTTCACAAAAGAAATTTTTTGCATACTTCAATTTTTTCATGTACTTTCTGCATCATTTTCAGAGCAACAAATTATTTTCAGTTAATTCAACAAAAAATTGCTTACAGGTTTTCCCAATAGAGGTTCTAAGATCATATGGTTGAGTTAGCCACTTACAAGAGTGTCACTGGACCCTTCTTGTAGGCAGGCTGAAGGAGAAAGTTTAAAAAATTTATGATTCCTTACCCAATTTAAAAAGCAAGCAAATTCTTCCAGCAATCGTAAGTTAAAGCATTATAATATGTCAATTTTTTCTCGATATGGCCAGTGAACTAATATTTATTCTTTATTTTGTTTAGATAAAAAATATATATGAGGACATGAAAGGATACTTTAAAACCAACATAACAAAATAGAATATACAAAGTGTCTGTGGACTTCCAAGCCAAAGAACAGTATTAATTACCGAATGTTTGTCTACAAATATATGAAAAAAGTTATTCTTCAAAGAAAAGTGGATTGGGTAGAACATAAAAATTGGCAAGATAAAACACAAAAATTTAGGACCAAATTCACAAATGCTCTATTTCATTCAATGAAGATATAAACATGTTTTTTTTTATATAATTAGAATAAATAGTGATTAATTTTATCTTTTATTCTTTGATTATTATTTATAATTATATTGTTGATAATTATAATTTCCAAAAAAATAATCATGCATTTTTTAATACTATATTCATTTTATTTATAAAATTGCATTTCATTTTTTATAATGCATTTATTTTCAATACAACAAATGCACAGTAAAAGTGCAGCAAAAGCATAGTGAAAAAGAGTAACATGATCTCATCTAAAAAATTTTGATTACGATACAGATTTCAAAAATATGGAATATAGTTTTACAAATTTAAAGTTGAAGCTAGTCAAAAAATTTGATTAACTGTCAAAGCACGGCTAATGCGCAATGAATTACAGATTTTTTTGAAAATGGTAATTTTTTAGAAGATTTTCCTTACAAATTTAATTTATTGTGAAAACACTTACAGTAACATGATATGAACTAAAAAAAATTAATCATGATAAAGAGTTCCAAATATACAATCTAGTTCTGAAAAATAAAGTTAACGATAGTCAAAACCACAATAAATTGCAAAAGCACATCGAAAGCGTGGCTAAATCACAGCAAAATTTCTATAAAAGTGCAATTAATTACATATTATATTGTCCTTTTCTATAAAAAAATCTATAGTGAAAAAACTTATAATTTTGGAAATTTTTCTTACAAATTTAAATCATAGTGAACTTATACCTAAAGTGTAATGAATTACACTATGTTGTAATTTTTCAAAAAAAAAAAATCTTACAAATTTAATTTCTAAATCTGATTGCAGTTAAAGTACAATCAAAATACATTGAAAGCGCAGGGAAGGCACAACAAAAGAGCAGTGAAAGCATAGCTAAAACGCAATTCAATACATATTATATTGCTATTTTTTATAAAATTTTCCTTATAATTTTAAATCATAGTGAAAACATTTTTAGTTTTGAAATAATTTCATACAAATTAAATCGTAATGCACTTATAGCTAAAGCACAACAAAAGCATAGAGAATTACACTATATTGTCTCATTTTCCAAAAAAAATTCCTTACAAATTTAATTTCCAAAACTGATTACAGCAAAAGCGCAGTCAATGCACAATGAAGGAGAAGTTAATGAGCAATGAAAGAGCAGTGACTCTTTTATCGCTTTTTCTACTGCACTGTCACTGCACTTTTATTGCTGTATCACTAAGCTTTTGTTGCATTTTTGTTATGCTTTCACTGCAATTTTACTGTGCTTTTATTGTGCCTTTATTGTGTTTTCACTACGCTTTTGTTGCGATGTTGGTGCACTTTTACTGTGTTACTAACATAAAAACTTACTAGCATGAACTGAAGTACTATATAATATAAAATTGTTACTAGCATGAACGGAAGTAAAAAAAATTAATTTTATTATAATGAATTTAATACAAATATTGAGTTTAATATAAAGTTATTTTTAATTTAACAAACAATAATTAGTCATTATAATTAAAATTTATTACAATTGCATCATTGAAGGAATGACATCCATCATCAATCTGGTGTACTCAAGCACTAGCTGTTTGGTTGCTACCCCAGTTACAAATTCCTCACTGAAGCATTCGGGCTTGCTTGAGAAGTTTGTCTATGTTGAAGGATCATCCATTTATGTCATTTTTTGTTAAAAAATTAAGCTTAGAAAACCATATATTATCTCATAATATATAATAAAAAGAATAATGTCATGATGTTAAATATTACTCTTAGGCTTCTTCTTCATGTCCTCGTAGCCCTTCAGTCTTGCATTAGAGATTCCTTTAGGCCTACGCTTCAATTGATCATTCAATTTAGCACTACCACCATTTCCATCAAAGTCATGATTTTTTATCTTGCCATTAAGAATCAAGTCTATATTTTCAACCATGTTCTTTATTACAACCAGCATGCATATACTACTTAGCCCCCTCATTTACTTGTGCTAATTTGATATGAAAATTTACTAAGATGATTTATAAATATAAATCCATTACTAACTTCACAATTATTCTTTCATGTACCTTTGCCCATATGACCTGAATATATATATTTTTGAGCTCTTGTTAACCATTGAAGCATTAAGTTTTTATGAGGGATTTTTATAATACCCAACTGCCTAAAAACTCTCTTGTAGTGAGAACACAACAAACCCATCAACTTAAACTTCCTGCATGTGCGTTGAATATTACCTTCTGTTGTATCAAAATCAATAACCCAGGGGGTATATTGATCCTTATTCTTTATGTACTTAATAAAAACTTTGAAGAATCACTTGAGAAAAATTTTATATTCATTCCACCTACACCCTATAAAATTTTTTCTTCAAAAAAAGAATATAATTTTCTTCAGTAAAATTAAGCAACTTGCTTTAATATTGAGCTATTTTTTATAATAAGTACTATTTCAAACTAGTTGTATTTGTAGTCCTCATCCTGCTCATAATAGTGTCAAGTTATCATCACCTTTTATAAGCTAAGAAAATAATCTGTTATAGAACTTATTGGCTTCAAAATGTCATGACACACATTATTAGTAGACTCGCTATGTTGTATGGATAAAAGGCCCATACTAAAATAGTCCTTATGAAATATTGTTGACCACTTATTTTTTATCCTATGAAGATTCTCAAACCAATCATGGTTATGGAGGATACCTTCCGTAATCATTTAACCCATATTTTTTCAAACTCCTCCTTATAGTCACACTTGCTAAAACACTTATAGAAGAGCCCTTTAGCTTTATTGTTGCTATTGAAACACCAAACTTTTGATGAAACCTTTTTAGAGATGTGCAATTGACATAGTCTACGATGAGTGTGAGGTATTGCAGCTTCTATGGTCCTAGCCATTGCTTGTCCCTGATCATTAAATATTTTCATTGGATGTTTATCATTACTATTCATACAAATATTCTAAAAAAGTCATATAAATAATTCAATTATTTTCTCTCACAAAAAGGCTACCCGAGCAAAATATTCTGTCAATGATTATTAACGTAAATAAGTGGTACACAAACTAAATTATATTTATTTAGCATATATCTAGTATAAAAAATCACCACATATCCAAAATAGTAATATTATATCCTATCGATCCCATCAACAAAAAAAAAAACAATATATTAAATTTATCAATTTCGACATCACATGCAAATATGTTGTCATCAACTTGACAATCTTTAAAAAATTGGATCAAAGAATAAGTGCCCTAAGTTTTAATCTTTATTTTTTTTCTCTTTCTAAATAAAATTGTATACATCCCTTTTACAGAATCTAACATTCTTGATACCTCCAACTTCCTCTACATGGTAGGAGAATACATCAACGGTTCTTATCTCAGATTCTGTCATTGATTTTAGAACTGAAGCTTTCTCATCATCAATATTCCTATATAATCTTAGGAGGCTTCAGTCTTCTGGCCTAGCTAGTTCATAACTATTGGATTCAATATTTTTTTTCATAATCTTGTTTTCAGCTTTATTAACTTCAAACCTTGCCAAAGATGGACAACCAAATCTGGTCTCTAATTTTTTATATTTTGTTTGGGAATTCAAATCAAGTCTCTTCTTGAAACTAAATTTTGAATAAACAAAGCCTTTGGTTTTTATCTTTATGAAATTTAGCAATTAATTATGATGATCATTGCACACATTAAAACCAGCATTATGGGCATAACTGTAATAAGCATCGTATGCTTCTTGCACATCTTTATACACAACCTATAATGTAAAGTAAACTACACTGAAAGTGCATAAAAAAAGCATCAATAACATAGTGAAATAGTAGTGAGAATGTAGTAAAAAGGTACAGTGAAAGCACGACAAAAGCACACCAAAAATGTAGTTAAAGCATAGTGAAAGTGTACTATAAAAGAGCAGTGAAAGCATAACAAAAGTGCAGTAAAATATCAGAAAAAATGCAATGAAAGTGTAGTACAAAAAATGTAGTGAAAGCACAACAAAAGCACAGTTAAAGTGCAGTATCAAATGTAAAATAAAATGGCTTTAAAAGTGCAATGAAGGTGCAATAAAAAACGCAGTTAAAGCACAACAAGAGCATAGAAGGAATGCACAGTGAAAGTGAAATAGCAAATGTGCAGTGCTCTTTTGCTTTTTCTACTCATTTGTAAGCACTTGTATTGAGCATTGGTGTGTGTTTTCTATGCAGCTTTTTTTTAGAACTTTGGAAAATTATAAAACTTTGGAAACCTTTAAAATAACTTGAGATGATGTAGAAATTTATGGATATATTGAAACATGTAGTTATTCTATCCAAATTAACTTTTAATTCCTGAATGTTTGCATACCTCCTTTCAACCTTCGCTTTCTATGAGCATGCCATATTTGTGAATCATGCAACATTATTCCTCATTTTTTCTTTCTCAGTAGGTATAAAAAAATCCAAAATATTTAGATTTGAAAGCTTTTCGAGATTTTCCTTTAAATGGAGTGCCAACCCTAAAACTCCTTCTAAAAAGTAAAAAATAATGGATCATATTAGATCAGTCAAACCGATTAGACATAAATCTATACTGTAATTATAAGTGTGGCTTGATTTTCCACCTCCATCAAATCTTGATCGTTCATTTTATTTATTTAAAAATAATCCCGACCTTTCATTTCATTTTAATAATTTTAAAAATATATATGTATTTTAGATATAATAAATATTTGAAACATATTTCATTAAATACCCTTTGTATTTGGCTCTTTGTATCCCCAAACTTTATACTAATATTAAAAAGCCTCTTGTGATTCTTCCCTTAGTAAATAGTAACCATTTAGCGAATTTGGTCATTCTTTTTTTTAATAAATATAAATTTCCATAGTATGATCACGCCTCTTCTAAATCCCCTGCCATCCCATTTATTTCTAATTTTTATCTTTGAGGTAGGAGTTCTGAAAGAGTCAATAAAAGGAGTTCTGAAAGATTGGAAGCCACGATGGGAGAGCTCGAGCTTTGATTTTTTGTTCTTCTTTGGCTTTGCATGAAGGGAAGTTTTGAAATAGTCACTAAAGGAGCTTCTTCTCCTTCTTCATTTTTCTTCAGCCTTGCATGAATGAGCTTTGGATTCTCACTATTAAGGTAACAATCTTTCTGCCCTTTGACATAGTTCTTCAGCTAAATAGCATAAGTCGCTAGCTTCTTTACTCCTAAGATTGATCATGAATCCTAATATGCATATTGGGTGCATGGTCTGATTTCATACCTCTTCCCCTCCCTTCTTCACATTTATTTCATCATCTTTGTGTGAGTGGTTTAATCTCTTTCTTCAGCTTTGCGTGAGGAGTTTTGAATGAGTTCTTAAAAGGAGTGTGTTCTTCTCCTATCAAATTGGAAGTCGGGACTGGAGAAAATGTGGAACAAGAAGATCATTATGAGCGTGTTCTTCTCATGTCGGATAGGAAGCTAGGATGAGTGTAAATGAGGAGCAAGAATATTGTTTTGAGCTTGGATATATGAAATACCAGTTGACTGAGATAGTTGGAAGCAAGAAACAAAAGAAGAGGAAGTAGAATGACTCTGGTAGCATATGCTTTTGACTTTTTTATAAATTAAAGCTTTTGCCTTTGTAATCTTTATTTCTTTTCCCTTGCCTATTTATTTATTTTTTTTAGTTTGGATTTAGCAACTTCATAAGTTTTACAAGGGTTTAATATTTTTAAGAGCTCTAAGTCTATCAAAACTAGAGATAAAATAATTATGGAAGATGGTTCTTTTCTCTATATAAAGGGAATTGAGAAGTATATCGAGGTTTGGTTTTGAAAGTTTGTTAGGGATGTTAAGCCCTTATGAACTAGTCCCGAGGCTAACCAAGAGGAGGGGGGGGTGAATTGGTATTTTAAAAATTTTCGATTAAAACACAAACTTAAACCAAAATACAATCCACCACAAAAAAAAAACAAGTGCGAAAATTAAATGCATAAGTAAAAATAAAGAAAGAACACACCAGATTTATAGTGGTTCGGTCAAACCTTGACCTACATCCACTACTCGGAGGCACCCTCCGAGTATTGCAATAACTTGTTGTCTCTCTTTTAGCCCCCACAGCTAGGCAGAGAAGCCTTTACAAAAACTCCTTTCCACCAGCCCCGGTGCGGCAGAGAACCGACTCCTTTTGCTTCCTTCTGAAGCGGGCAGAGAACCCAACTTCTTTTGCTTCATCCTGAAGCAGGCATAGAACCTCGATCAATTACTAAATAAGACCTCCCTTGAATCTCCAAGAATGAGGAACGACGATCAGAGAAGATGCCTTGAAACCTTTCTTGGAGCAACCCTTATGAAACTTCTCATAAGCTCCCCCTCACAAGTTTCTCCCTCTCTCTCCCTCTCTCTCCCTCTCCTCTAGGAACAATTATTACGTCCTCTGACCTGACGTAGAGCTACGATCGGTCGCCAATAACATGTCGCCACGTACTTTTACTCTTTAACGCGTGGCCCGACGACTTGACCTGGAGCGGAACCCGGGAATGTTATGTTCGCGATTTTCTCGGTATTGCTCGGTATTGCTTTGCAAAAATGAGAAATACCGCTCTGTGAACACCAAAAAATATATAAATACCGAGTTGTACCGAGTTTTTCTACAACTCAGTACAACTCGGTATTTGCTCTGGATTTGCTCGGTATTTCTACGGATTTGCTCGGTATTGCTAGGTATTTGCTCGGTATTGCTAGAAAAAACTCGGTACAACTCAGAATTTGCTAAGGATTTGCTCGGTATTGCTAAGGATTTGCTCGGTATGCTAGGTATTTGCTCGGTATTGCTAGAAAAAACTCGGTATTTGCTCAGGATTTGCTCGGTATTGCTAGGGATTTGCTCGGTATTGCTAGGTATTTACTCGGTATTGCTAGAAAAAATTAGGTACAACTCGGCTCGTCAAGGAATTAAAAAAACGCACGTGCTAGAACCCAAAAAACAGCGGGTCGGGTCGGCGACTTTTCTTCGTGCTACGTGGCGCTAAAAGGTTGGTGGCCGAACGTAGAGGAGCGTACGTTCACCGAACAAAATAATTGTTCCTCCTCTAGGCTCTTCCAGGTAAAGACACAAGCTAAGGATCCTTGGACTTGAGAAAACATGATTTCTTTAAATAGATTTTCAAGAATCGACTTTTTTGTCTAGGACGATATTATTATCATCATGTACGATCAGTACAAATTAAGCTCAATCAGACCGGAGGACTTAGGACGATTAGAAGATTTTTGTTTATATCGTCTAGGACGATATTATATCATCCTGTACAATTAGTTCAAATCGAGGAATATCATCCAGACCATCGCTCTAAATGGGAGTCTGGACAAAGATAAAATGACTTGATCGTCTAGGCCGATCTCATGATCGTCCTAGCCGATTAGGTTAAAATCTTCCCAAATCATCCATAACATTGCTCTGAACAGACGTTGGTCATCTAGGAGAAATCAAAGTTTTTGAACTGATCTTCCTGGCCGATCCTGCGATCGTCCAGGACGATATGATCGTATCAATCAACCTTAATTACTTTCCTTAATCTCTAGATCAATTTAGGCATAATTGTACTGCATCATCCAGACCGATGTCCTAGATGATAATTAAAAAATAAAGCTTCCTAAATTGATCTAGTGGTTGATTCTTTCTGATTTGAGCCTATCATCTAGGAGGATATAAAAATCGTCTAGGACGATATGCTTAATGATGGCTTCCTTAACTAGGATACCCTAATTAGGGTTTTTATTTTTTATCGATCATTCTGGACAATTTGGGATCGTCCCAAATGATGTTAGTAAAATAAGAAAACTCTAATTCAGACAAAAAATATCACTCAAGTGTGTGTGTGCATGGTTACTTAGCGTCACGCACCACAAAGATTATAATTGACACAAGAAAGGGAAAAAATACATTACAAACTGACTCAGACCTAATCTACCCAATCTTGAGCTAGTTTAAATCGTAGTCTTGATCATGTGGACTTGAAATGTTATTAGGCAAGCCAGTCGTAGTAAAACAGAAGTGGTTGCAATCATAAAAATTCTATTTCTAAAAATCAGATACGCAATAATCTCCCCCTTTTTGATGATTAAAAACACACAAGAAAATCTAAGCAGTGAAGAAAAGATACATCAACTAAATAACAGAATCAAAGTACAAAGCAAGCAATACATCAGACTACAAACTACTCCCCCTTTTGACATCACAAAAAAGAGGAGAAAAGTAAAACAGAAATAAAGCAGAAACTAAATGACAAAAAAGAAACAAACTATAATGAAAAAGAACAGCATAAAAACACTAGTAAAATGATGGCCCCTGATCATCTAAAGGAGGAGGTGGGGTGGCTACTAAAAGTAGCTAGACAGGGAGGCAAACTATGCTCCAAACCAGGCTATGTCCTAGTTGTGCTACTGTTGCTGGTGTGCTACGAAGGTGTCAAAATGAGCTAAGTCCTCCACTCAGTGTTGCTCGTAACGGGCTATGTCCTCAACATGTTGCTGCTCCTGTGCAGCAATATAAGTGTCGAAATGAACCTCCCACTGGTCAAAACACTCCACCAATTGGTCTAGCTGAGAGTGTTGGTGGAGCAGAACAGGTACATGAACAGGTGTGGGAGCTTCCTCCTCTTCGGCCCCCTGAGATTCCTTATCCTGTGGGTGGAGATGAGTACTATAAAAGACAATGAAAGAATTATTTGAGTAGAAAGCAGGCTGAAAGTTGGGAGGAGCAGGATATTGGAGATTGTATATAGATTCTAAGACATAAGCAATAATTTATCCTAGGGCTAATTTGGCTTTCTCCTATGACCTGGATCGTGAATTGTGGTCAAGTGTTCGATGTAGCAAAAAATTAGGTCAGTTTTATTGAATTCTCGATGGGATAAAATATAAAAGGTGGTGAGCGAAAGAAGAGGAGTAATGTGGACGCGATCACCAGCTTTTGAAATTATGGATGTGTGAAGGACATGTTGGACAGTCCTAATAGTCCTAGCATCTTTGAGTAAAGAGCTAGTCTCTCCAACATGAAAGTGGGCATTGGTGTTGTGAAGGAAGTGATTGGTTGAAGCCCAGTCAAAATCAGGATCAGAATAAAGGGTGTGAAGGAGAGTTATAACAATTATGCACATTCTTGGTATGTGATCTCGATGGGCATCGATTCACATACGAGGCAAGAGAAGTGAATGCAGAATTTATTCTAAGGCTTGCAAAAAATTCAAACAAAAGCTTAGAATTGAAAGGGATTGCAAGCGTTAGAAGGAAATATAAAGAGGTGTGGGAGAAAAGCTCGAGCACCTAATAGGAAATATGATTTTGATTGATTGACCGGGAAATAGTGATGCTAGCCATTTTGTAGCGTTGATAGGCGGCTTGATCATCTGCCTCCAAGAATCGAGGGTCCAAAGTGGCCCTCGAGGAACTGCCTGACACCTGACAAGAGCATTTGCTACCTGCAGAACATTCAGTAGATGGGTTTTTTAAAGAGAATTAAATCGATCGTCCGGGACGATGTGACAAAAAGTGCAAAACAGAGGATGAATGAAGATAATCAGACAAGGCCCAAAAATATTAAAATCAAGTAAAAATGATAGAAAGAAGATAAAAAAATAACAAAAAGATAAACAAAAATAATTTTTTTTTTTTAAAAGTTACGAACATAATAAAATTTTCAGGTGATAAAATTTAGGGACTTGTAAGACCAATGTGTTAACATCGATGAAATCAGAAAAATGGTAAAATATCTGATCCTGCTAACCCTTGCTCGGACTTCTATTAGGACAAAATTTTCTTTTGAAAACAAGAGACCTAACTCAGAACAAATCAATTGGATAAAAAAAGATCTGTTTAAAACTCGGTTCTAAAAAAATATCTTATAGAATAATATACCAAAGTGATTTATCACAATCATAAAATTTGAATTCAAGCCTTTGAAAATATCAAGTGACACATGAATTCTTTTAAGATTTAAGAGTTTTGAAAGAGAGGGTAGATTTTTCTTTTGTGGGCTCATTTTATGCCTCTTGTTAATTTGAATGGCGCACTTTATGCAACTTTTGAATTTTGATACACTTTAAGTATTTTTTTTTCAATTTTTGGTGATCAATAGGTATCTTTTTATTTTAGCGTCATTAACCACTTTTTTTTTTCCAAGCTAAATCTCTTTTCAAAACTCTTAAATATTCTCAGCTTTGAGTATATCTTCTAGCTATTAGAGAAGAAAACTTACTCTCTGATAAAGGGAATAATAAACCACAAAACATAATTAAATTCATATGACAAATGCAACAACAAGATTTAAAAGAACTTGAAAGTAAAATAAAGACTTTTGAATATTATATATATAAGGTAGATTACTGTAGCAAGATAAAAAAGATCTTAATTGCAAAGTCCAGTTGTTTATTTGAGATAGACTTTTATTTTGAAAAGAAAATTACACCATTAAAAGAGGTTAGAGGGAGGGAAACATCAACGTTGTTTCTCCCTTTAACTGATTTCAGGATGTTTAGACATTGATTATTCAAATTCCAAAAACTAAAAACCAAGATAAAATATAATTTCAAAACAAAACATTAGAGACGAAATAACTAGAAAATCAACAAAAAAAGCAAAGAAATAATAATCAACAGAGTAGTAAACAAGCAATCCATAAATTATTAAGTAGCAAGTTTAAGCTATTATTAGTCGCGAGCCTCCGCTGTCCAAGTATTATATGCTCTCACGAGGCCTTTTGTGAGAGTAAGCCTATAAAATCATCAAACGTCAGATTTAGGAACCCAAACATGTTTGGGTCCCTTCTTAAGAAAAGAAGAATGCAATGCATATGTATTATGCTGTGAAACATGCAATTTGGGTCTCCACACCCAATGTGTACTACGGTGAATGGTGCAAGTGTGTGAGATGAGTCATAGCATACCACATGAAAAACATATAACACAAGGAAAATGATTTCTTAATCTATTCAGGTAGTGGTGCTTCCTTTTAAAGTTATAAAATGCATGCACTGGTTTAAATTTACTAATCTTTTGCATTATTTTTCTAAATTAGCATGAGATAATTTTAAGAAATCATATGCATCAGATGATTCAGTATGCTTTTTGTTTAATGCATCAAATTCATCAAGTAAAGCCATGTAATTACTATCAATTTGAGAATTATCTTTTAAAAAGATTTCATGCTCTTTTTGCAAATTAGAAAATTCCAATTTTAGACTAGCATGTGTTTTTTTGAATTTCCTATATGATGTATGAATTTTCTCACAAATTTCAACTAATTGATCATAGTTTGGCTCATATACTTCTTCTTGATCAGATTGTTTATATCGATTATCAGCCATTAAACATAAGTTTGTGGTTTCCTCTTAAGCTTCAGTTTCAAAAAAGTCAGATGTAGAATTCGCTCAGAAAGCTTTTTAGGATCACTTCTTGTCCTTCCTGTATTCGGGTTTCTCATCATCCTTCTCCTTGTTTGGTTTCTCCTTAAGAGTAGGACAATCAGCTTTAACATGTCTAGGCTTCCTACATTCAAAGCAAACAACATCAGAAGAACTTTTACAAATTTTGTTATACTTACCTTTTTTCCACTTCTGATGGTCTCTTTGATTCTTCCTTAAAAAGCTTTTGAATTGCCTAGTAATGAAGGCAACATCATTGTTCTCAGATCCGGAGGAATCAGTGTTCGTGTTATTGGCCTTTAGTGCCATAGTTTTCTCCTTCTTCTTTTCACCTGCATAAAGATTTCTTTAGTTAACACCTTGCTCGTAAGCAATGAGTGAACCAAGTAAATTATCAATCAAAAAGGTATTTAAATCTTTAGATTCACTAATTGCAGTAATTTTGGCATCAAAAGAAGAAGGCAAATATCTTAAAATTTTATTTACTTTTTCATAGTCAGTGAGTTCTCTTCCTAAGGCATGCAAAGATGTAGTAATTTGAGTAAATCTTATATACATTTTAGAAATTGATTCATATAGTTTCAAACAAAAAAGTTCGTAATCATGCAACAAAACATTCAATCGAGATTGCTTGACATCGTTAGTTCCTTCATAAGTAATACACGATTTAACCCAAATCTCTTTACCAGTTGTGCAAGTTGAAACACGCATGTAATCTTCAGATTTTAAAGCACAGAAAAGATAATTCAAACATTTTGCATTAAGTTATGCTAAATCCCTATCATCGAGAGCCCATTTAGTAAAACAAAGTGGAACAGTAACGTCATTAAGTTTATTAATTGGAGGTGTATAAACATCCTTAACAAGCATCCACATGCGATAGTCTATCGATTGTAAAAATATAGACATGCAAGTTTTCCAAAAATTAAATATAATATTATCAAACAAAGGTGGTCGGGTAATAGAATACCCTTTCGCATAATTACAATTACCAAAATCAGTCATGGATCGAAATTCAAATGCTTTCAAAAACTTATTTTTATGAATCCCGCTCTCATACCACTTGAAAGTTCGTTAGGGATATTTAGCCCTTATGAACTAGTCCTGAGGCTAACCAAGAGGGGGGTGAATTGGTATTTTAAAACTTTTTGATTCAAACATGAACTTAAACCAAAACACAATCCACCATAAAAAAATAACGATTGTGGAAATTAAAAGCATAAGTAAAAATAAAGAAAGAACACACTGGATTTATAGTGGTTGGATCAAACATTTACCTACGTCCACTCATTGGAGGCACCCTCTGATTATTACACTAACTTAGTGTCTCTCTTTTAGCCCCCACAGCTAGGCGGAGAAGCCCTTACAAAAACTCCTTTCCACCAACCCCGGTGCAATAGAGAACCAAATCCTTTTGCTTCCTCCTAAAGCGGACAGAGAACCCAACTCCTTTTGCTTCCTCCTGAAGCATGCAGACAACCTCGATTAATTACTGAAGAATATCTCCCTTGAAACTCCAAGAATGAGGAACGATGATCAGAGAAGACGCCTTGAAATATTTCTTGGAGCAACCCTTGTGAAACCCCTCACAAGCTCCCCCTCATAAGCTCCCCCTCACAAGTTCCTCCCTCCCTCTCCCTCTCCTCTAGGCTCTGTCAGGTCAAGACAACAGCAAAGGAACCTTGGAGTTAAGAAAACATAAGTCCTTTAAATAGATTTTCAAGAACCGACTTTATCATCCAGGATGATATTACTATCGTCCTGTACGATCAGTATAAATTAAGCTCAATCAATCCGGACGATTTAGGACGATTAGAAGATTTTGTTCATATCGTCCATGACGATATTATATCGTCCTATATGATTAGTTCAAATTGAGGAATATCGTCCGGACTATCGCTCTGAATGGGAGTCTAGACGAAGACAAAATGACTTGATCGTCCAGGCCAATCTTGTGATCGTCCTGGCCGATTAGTTCAAAATCTGCCTAAATCATCTAGAACATTGCTCTGAACAGATGTTGGTCATCTAGGAGAAATCAATGTTTTTAAACTGATCGTCCTGGCCGATCCTATGATCGTCCAGGACAATATGATCGTATCAATCAACCTTAATTACTTTCCTTAATCTCCAGATCAATTTAGGCATAATTGTGTTGAATCGTCCAAGCCGATGTCCTAGATGATAATTAAAAAATAAATGTACCTAAATTGATCTGGTGGCTGATTCTTTCTAATTTGAGCCTATCGTCCAGGATGATATAAAAATCGTTCAGGACGATATGCCTAATGATGACTACCATAACCAGGATGCCTTAATTAGGGTTTTTATTTTTATCGATCGTCTGGGACAATTTTAGGATCATCCCGGATGATGTGAATAAAATAAAAAAACTCTAATTCAGACAGAAAAAATACTCAAGTGTGTGTGTGCAGGGTTACTTAGCATCAGGCACCACAAAGATTACAATTGACTCAATAAAGGGAAAAAATACATTACAAACTAGCTCAGACCTAATCTACCTAATCTTAAGCTTGTTTAAAATGCAGTCTTGATCCTGTGGACCTGAAATGTTAGTAGGCAAGCCAGTCGTAGTAAAACAGAAGTGTTTGCAATCATCAAAATTCTATTTCTGAAAATCGAATACGCAACAGGATTTCCTTGTCTTTTGGCCTCATGGTATTTTTTTGATAGTATATATATATTTAGCTAGCATTTTTTTTATTTAAGAGATATTTACTTTTATTTATTTATTTTTGCCTATTTGTGAGATCATAGTAATTATCCTCCTTCATGGTATATTGATGTTCTTTTTAATATTTATTTTGAACCTTTTTTTAACCTGCCAACTATATGCTTCTTTCTGATAGGGTCTATAAATAGGTTTGATTGCAAATCACATTTATTACATACTTTTTTAGAGATTATATATTATGATATCAAATATGATTTCGTGATAAGTGAAAAAAATTACTTTTTATTTAATGCATATTTTAAGAAAAATACACAATGTTTTATTATTGTGGAGGAAAAATAAGACTATTTGGGGGCCGAATCAATATGACAGGTTTAGTCCAACAATTTGTAAACCAGCAAAAGAGACACAACAAAGCTTTCAATAGTAATGTTGTTGTTGTTGGAAATATGTGGTATGGTTTAGCAACTACCCCAATCAAATTATTTGGCCCCACCGTTATTAGTGGCAGTCCTCCAAAAGCGGAGGGGGAAGCATGACTTTTGTGTGTGTGTGTGTGTGGGGGGGGGGGGGGGGTGTGGGGGGGGGGGGGGGGGGGGCGTTGGCACGCCCCCTGGGAATACATTTGCAGGTGTGACCATGAATAGAACCAGGTCACGAAGAATATCATTACCTTCATGAGCAAGATCACATCCCTCAGTACGAGCAGAGATTCATCAACTATAATAGATATTGATTCCTTGGGATTCTTCCTTTCTTCAAACTAAAAAAATAGAAAAAAATCAGGTCCGAGCTATTGCCTCTCCTACTGAACAGTCTAACCTATATAATTAATAATTTTGTATTACTTGTAGTGATAAAATTAAAAATATTATTTAAAAAATAATAATTTAATGTTTAGCATGAAAATTTTTATTTTTAAAATTTTATTCAAGTGCATTTAATGCACTGCAATATTATTTACTATGAAGGTAACGATCATTCAACCTTTTCACGCGGTTCTTCAGCTATATAGGTCATCGAGACGGTGATTGCGCTCACCTACCTCCACGTCATCGACTTCGGTAATGCTCACGCCATAGACTTCGGTAAAGCTCCTCGTCCAACCTTGAAGCCTTGCGATCGTCGATCTCAAGGGGCGATAAGAAGTGCGAGAAGGCTAGTTGGCTCCATCGACTATGACAAGGGCGTTAGCCGCGTCTCCGTTGAGGTGATCGGCGTCGGTCGGGACCAGATACCGGCAAGGTATCGTCTTCGTTTCTACGACACTCGATGGCAGAAGGATTGAAAGGTATCGGAGGTGGTGGAGCGCCTGCTCAGGCTCAACGACTGGGATGATGTCGACGCTGTCCTCAATTGCTGGGTCGGCCGCTTTGCGAAGAAGAAAAATGCCGATTTACGGATCCTTGGGGCAGCGGAACGAAGAAAGGTCGCATTATGGCATTTACGACATTTTTGTGCTGGAAAATTGCGGAAAGCAGCGGACCGCGGGAGGCACCGAGAGGTCGCAGAAAGCAGCCACGGCCCGCCGAAATTTTTCTGACTCGGCTCTGCCGCAATGCCCCAAACGAACATTTACCAACTTTTTATAAAGCAAAGCAGCCGTGAAGCAGTCCCAAACATACCCATACTGTAAGTCGCTAGCTTCTTTGCTCCTAAGATTGGTCATGAATCCTAGTATGTAGATGATTAGCTTCCTGATTCAAATATAGAGCAACCCTTCTTAAACTCACGCTTTTTCAAATTCCAAGCATTTAGAGTTGTTCTTCTTGGTTACACACACACACACACGAATGATTTAAGTCGCTATGTAGTTAATGCTTTAGGTCTTTTAAATATATAAATAAAGTGAATGAATTTCAAACAAGCTATCATAAGTCAAAGACTTAAAGCATATAAAATTTTAGTTTTAAGTTGGTTAAAGTTCAAGTAGTTCCAATTTGGTTTCAATCATTGAGTATATATCTACCTTAGATGGTTGTTTGGGTCTGGTTGCTTACAAATTTATAAATTTCAAGGACATTTTACTATTAATTCGACCATTTCAATTATCAAGACTAACTATTTTTGCCAAACACTTCCAGCTACAGCAAGATATCAAGTCAATTCTTAATTTTGTCAAGATGCTTGCTAAAAAATATAGTCAAATTTTCATATGAATTATAAGTTGGTATCACTGAATTCAAATTATTACCCTTGAATTATACATAGATTATCTTTATATTAATGTTTTTTAGTGTAATTGGTAAAAATGAATTCAATTGGTTCTTTATGAATAAATTACTACCAGAAGCTGAAAATTTTCTTTCTTTATGAATAAACATCAGGAGATTATTTATATGTTTTTCTTATGATAAATTCGGTAAAAAAATTTCCTTATGAATACATTACCATTTTGGGATTTATGTTTTTATTGTTTTACTTTGTGTTCTTACTAATTTTCGAAATAAAGTCATGAACATTTTTTCTTTGGGAAGTGAATAATAAGTGTTAGTACCCCACCCCCCCCCCCCCCCCCCCCCCCCCACCCTCTATCATGAATGTAATTAGTGTAGTTCTTATTTATCATATTAGTATCAACTTAATTTATGCCAAATAATGTTCTACAAACCCTCGCTTTGAAAGCTTTACCTGGCAGGCTTGCTACTATGGATTATTGACATTCTTCTTGAATTTTATTTCACTCAATCTTGCAGTCATATGCTAGTAGACATATATTTTGTCTTTATTTTAAATTAAATGATATTTCTGTTTGTTTCTAGGCTTTATATA
The DNA here is from genome assembly GCF_001605985.2 of Dendrobium catenatum. NCBI lineage: Eukaryota > Viridiplantae > Streptophyta > Magnoliopsida > Asparagales > Orchidaceae > Dendrobium > Dendrobium catenatum. The sequence goes on along the minus strand of NW_021319523.1, from coordinate 531,233 downwards.
TGTTGAGGCCAATTCCCTTGGTGATTGCTTCTTCTCAAGTGAAATGAATTTTTTTTTGCTTACATTTCCATGTTTAAAGGTTTTATGTATGAATTAAGAATAATATTAGTCATCTCAAACTGAGTTGTTAATATTAATTTTTTTTTTATTGGGTGGATTTCCATTCATTATTATTATTATTTTAAAATTTTATACTAGGTAGTTCTAATTTTTGATATTATGTACTTAATGTTTGTATTCTGAATTCATTGGCTCTCTGAATTAACCTTTTACAACCTTATCTTTTAATTAGATTATATAAGTTATGTTCACCACAATTTTACTTACTTTGAATGGCTTTTCTGTTCAGAAAAATGCTTAACAATTATGTGGGTTTATAGAGGTGAAGGCTTACTAGTATACATCTTTAACAAAAGTCACGCTATTATCTGTTGGACAATTCAAAATATTATATTTCTTACCTGGCTATTCTTGAAGACCAAATACATAATCAATAAATTTGCTGGTGTGGCAATTTGTATTGTTGGCCTTGTTTTAGTTGTGTTATATGATGTTCATGCTATTGATAGGATAGATAGAGTGGGTGGATATAAGGTTGTGGGATGATAATTTATATTTTTATATTACAGTATAAGTTCATATATACCTTTTAAGTCACATTGGTATGTTGCCATTTGTTGTCTTCAAATCTTGTTCTCAAGTTCAATGATATGATTAATTACCTTCCTTTGGATATAAGCTTTACCAATGATAATTTATATTTTTATATTACAGTATAAGTTCATATATACCTTTTAAGTCACATTGGTATGTTGCCATTTGTTGTCTTCAAATCTTGTTCTCAAGTTCAATGATATGATTAATTACCTTCCTTTCTTTTTTTATTTGTGTTTGATGAAGAAAAAGATGCATCTCATTTTTTATTCAATACATGCAAGAATCTACTTAAATGCTTGTTTCTTTTGTAAATTGTAGTTCAACATAATAGATTATTTTTTTCTTTAGGAGACTTTGATTAAGAAGTACTACACTATTCACTTAGCAACTACCTATTTGGTCTCTTCATAGAACATGTATAATGACCATTCTATAAACATTTATAATGCATGCATATAAAAAATGATAGGAATCAATTCTATGAATTCGTAATACACATGATAAATCTATTAGGAAGCAAGAAATAATCAAACCGCAAGCACATTTGTATTATTTCCCACATTTTATATGACATGCAAAAATTTTTTCATTTTTTCTTAATCAATAATTCTATAGAATCCTCATTGTTGATATTGTTGTAATACAAGTAATACCTCTTCTTTTGTTTTTCTACAGTTGGAAGCAACCCTGTGAAAGGAGTTTTGCTTGTTATTTTTGGATCTATATTTCATGCAGTTAGCAATGTTAGTGAGATAAAGTATTCTCGGTTCACTTCCTACCTTAATAGAATTCACTATGCTCATTACAAAGATATTTATGATTTTATGTCAAATATTTGTGAAAGGACTATTGCCTGTCCTATGATGGTTTGTGTTAGGTGAAGTTAGCAATCTTAGAAGATAATCTATTCTGATATCACTTATAATGAAGAATGTTTTCATGCTTATGATATGGATATTTAGGCTTTTAATTCTATAAATAGAGTAGTGAAGCATTCAAGTGAATATAAATAGAAGAAATGCAATTGTTACAGGGTAATGAGCTATTTGGTAATACATTAAGTACAAATTTCAAAGCCTTTGCGATTATGTTAACTATAGGAATCTAGATCGGAATTTGAATAAATATATAGTATAACTATTATAGTTAATCTAATTATTTCCTCAAGAATTTTGAATACTTAAGTAAATCCTTTGATGAGTAACCAATTGCCTTGAATAGTTGGAGATGTTATGATGTTATTATTTTGTTGACCTCATTTTTGTATGAGGTCACTAGGGACAAACCCAGACTCCAGATTAATCATGACCCCATATCAATTTAATCTCCAGACCGATCTAGACTCTAAGATCCTCCTAGAATCTAGACCGTATGATCTACTCTAGGTCCTAGGATCCTTCTAGACTCTAGACCTTAGGATCTATTCTAGGTCCTAGGATCCTTTTAGACTCCAGACCTTAGAATCTACACTAGACCCTAGGATTCTTCTAGACCCCAGACCCTAAGATTTTCTTAGACTCTATGATCCTTTTAGATTGTAGACTTTAGGATCTATCCAGGCCCTACAACTATTCTAGATTCTAGATCTTAGAGTCCCTTTAGATTTTAGGACCAATCTAGATTAAAATCAATCCAGACCTCTAATAAATTCAAATCTTAAACAAATCTAGACTTCAATCAATTCAAGCTTCAAACCCATTCAGACTTTAACCTAATCCAGTTTAGAATCCAAACTCCAATTCAATCCTTGATCCTGCCTTTGATCAAGCTTCAACCCTATCCTATCATTTATGATCATCCAAATGATCATAAATGATTTGGATAACTCAATCTTAATCAATCAAATCCAGAATCCAACTCAAACCCAAAAATCCAGACTCAAATCTAAGGCTAAAAGTCTAAGTCTTGAAAGCCTTTTCCAATAAATTTTCAAACACTCCAAACTCCACTCAAATGATCTCTAATTTAGAGTCTATCAATAGTATATTGATAGGACATATTTCTTGAGAAAACCCTCCAAATTTGAGCTCAATCAGAGCTCTTTAACCCCAAAATTTGAATTGAAACCCAAAGGCTGTAAAACCTTTAAATATTTACAGCCTTTGTCACTAGACCTACCACCTTATGGATCTTGACCTTAGAGCTTTCTCCCAAGCCTATAATCACATCCAAAACCATAATCCTGACTCATTAAGCATTAAACTATATTTTGGTAGACCCACTTTGACCCCTAGTTGACTAGGGGTCAAAATGACCAAAATACCCCTTAAGGGCAATTCTGAAGTTTTCTCCAAACTTCAACTTGGCCCTCACAAATCAAATCTTGAAACCACCTCCAATGCATCCTAATCACCACTAGGAGTACAATGGACTCAAACCCTGACTCTGGTCAAGCCTGGTTGATCAGGTCAACATCTTTAGACCAAAATACCCCTTAGGGGTTTAAATACTCATTTCAAACCAAACAAACTTCAGATTGCTTGGGACCACCCCTCAGCAAGTTTCAAATACCATTTTAAACCTGTTGAGCCCAATTCCAGCCTTTGGGTCAACTTAGGTTGACCAAACACTCCTTTAAGGCTTTTAATGGGTCATTTTAACCCATTTAGCCTATCAAACCCATATCAAGCCCTTAAATGATTTCTAATCAATGGTATTAATGTTTCTAATGTCGCCATTAGTCAAACCTAAGTCAAGTTGACAAAGTCAACTCTTTGGACTTGGTCAAACTTCCACATTTTAGTCATTTTAATCCCCACTTTGAATCTAAGCCAATCAAGCACTCCAAACTATCAAGATCACTTCAAATTCCTTCCCATGCATTCAAACTCCAACTTGCAAGCCTCAAACCTCTTTCAAATAATTTCAGACTGCATTCAAGCTTTATCCCATGTCCATCTAAGCCTAAGTTGACTATTTGACCAATCAAATAGTCAATAAGGGGGTATTTAATGGCTTTAGGTGTGGTCAAACATGGTCAAAACACCTCAAGCTTCATCCCTAGCCATTAAACCACTTCCAACCTACCATCCCAGCAATCAAGGCATCCTTCTATGCCACATCACCAGTCCACATGGCAAGTTGACTGGTCAAACTATCAAACCAAGCTTTAAATGTGTTAAACATGGTCAAACACCATTTATACTTAATCCACCCCACTTAAGACATATCCAACAGCCCTAAGAAACTTTAGAACCTTCTTAGAGTCGTTCCTAGCCTTTGGATCTAGATCCTACATCTCTTAATCAAACCCATGTGGACTATGGGACAAAAAAGGCTTTCCACCTCACATGTCCTTATGTCCTTTTGATTCCCTACTCCCACCAACTCCCAGGCCACATGGCAAGCATCTAGGGAGTTTTCCAATTGATCCCAGCCATCCATTCAATTCAAGGACATCTCAATAGGAGGAAACACCCTAATTAAGCCTCATTCCAATCCTTAACCCTCTCTCACTTTGTTCTTCTCCTCCAGAACTCCTCCAGACTTCCAAGCTTTTCTAAGAGCTTCTCCAGTAATTCCTAGAGCCCTCCCAAGCTTCTCCTCATCAAGATCTAGCCTCCAAAGTCCTCATTGGAGAAGAGGGATGATCTAGAGAGAGAATCGGGAGATTCAAGAATAACTTCAAATCCATCCCGATCCAGGTCTTAAAGTCCTCATCAAAGTTGACGAGGACATTCTAAGCTTTCTAAGAAGCCCAAGAAGTCAAATTCCACCTGCTAGATTGTAAGTTATTTATGTTTTAAGTTTAAAATTAAATTTGAAACTGTAGCAAATATATAATGTATGGAGCCTCCAAACTCCATGCATTGTAAGATTAGGCTACCATCAATCTATGTTTCAAATTTCATAAATTTTGATTGAGTAATTTGAGAGATTTGAGTATTTGAAATATACAATTTTATGTTCACCCTAATCAAGCCTCCAAACTTCATGCATTGGGGATTGACTGCGGGTCTCCTAACCAAACCACGCAGGTGACGTGGCTTGTTGTGATCGCTTGGATAAGATCCAATATGTTTGGATTGTATGGCCACGAAATATGCTGACATGGTTAAGTAACCAGTGGGGATCACGCCACGTGTTCAGACCATGGTGCCACGCCATCGTCCAACCAATCATTGCCAATGATTGGTTTGGCGGCGCCGGCGGCCCAATTTGACTTAATTTGATTAAAAAATTATTTAAATGCTTAGAAACTTATAAAATCCATAGAAAATACATTTTTCATCCAATTTTTGCATGCAATACCTCTATGGATTAAGGGTGAAGAGCTCTATCACTTAAAAATAATTTCATTTAATTTTAATGTATTTTATTAGATTAATTTAATTAATATTAAATTAAATCATTATTTATTTACACATTTAATTGACATCCATTTGGATTCAATTTTGGTAGGAGCTAATCATAGGATATTTTCTATGTTTTGTGATTTTTTGTGCCCTAATTGAGTACATGATTGAGCTCTATAGAATTTTCTATCATATAGGTCAAATTTTGACCCAAATAATGGAATATTCATTTCACCCTATACATGTAGGTTTAGGCTTTCATCATGTTGTGGCATGCTTTCACATGTCTAAGGGTTAGATGAATAGAGATTTAATCCCAATTGAACACTAGTGTCACCTAGAAAAAATAATTAAGGACGATGTCTAGTCAACTTAGAAAAATTCTAGGAAATTTTACACACCCAATAGGGGTGAAATTTGAGAACATTAAACTTAGTGATAATTTACACCTTAGGTTCAAATCTCACCAAATTTGGAGTTCATTAGGTCAGAAAATTAAACAGGTCAAAATTAAACCTTTAATTAAGCATTAAAAATTTCTAAAAATACAAATAAATAAAATTTAATTCTAAAAAATATAAATAATACCTCAAACTAACCAAAATTCAAAACTTAATCAAATAAAAATAAAATACCTTTGATTTGACAGTAAACCTAAACTTAATTTATTTTTAATTAAAAATAAATATTTAATTATTTAAATAATTAAAAATTCTAAAAAATTCTCAAACACTTGGGAATCTCTCCTTAGGTAATCACTAGCCTTTAGAGTTGATTTCAAGGATTTTGGAGTTCATTTGGACTCAAATCATGAAAAGCCCTTAATTAAATAATTTTGAAAATTCAAATAATTATCAAACTTTAAAAAATTATAACTAAATCCAAAAAAATCAAAATTGAACAAACTCAAATGCATTCAACTCATATAAAAATCTAATATTTATTAAAAATATCAAATCTTCAAAAATCAGTCAAAGTCAAAAAGTCAACAATCTGGTCAAACTTAAGTCAAATTCAAGTCAAAACTTCATAACTAAATGATGAAAAATTCAAATCAAACAAACTTAATATTTAAAAATTCATCTTAAGGTCTAGTATTTTATAAAAATATTAAATTTTCAAAATTTAAGCTTAATTAAAAATTCAACTTTTGACCCCTTGATTAAAATAATCCAAAAAATTCTTAAAACTCAAAAAATCACTTTTAAACTTCAAAAATCTTTAATTAAACTTAAAACCAACAATCATCTAATTTTGATTAAATTTCATTAACATTCAAATCACTTAATTATACCAGGTACCACTAGGTAGCACAAGCCTACGAGGTTATTAAATTAGACCCAAGAAAGATGAAATAAACTTCACGATCTTGATAAGAAACAAAAGTGATAACCAATAACTCCTTAAAATATATTTTAAAATCAACTTTAAACCATTAATACTTAAAAGTCAAACTTAAATATTCCCTTAAGCCTTTCAACCAACTAGAACATTAAGCAACTTCAATCAAATATTCTATATATAACATATCCAAACCACACAACCTTCTACACACACTTTAGATGGTTTGCTAGGACAACCAACTCTAGTTTCTGGCGAGGCCGGTGTTTATTTTTTTGCATTTGTATGCTGAGTTTTTTGTAGTTTTCACTGCATATTTTTGCTAGCTTAGAATTAATGTATATGTTTACTTACTTCCTGCATTCTATGATTGATTGTGGTTAGATCTACCCTTAGGTTAGGGATGATTTATACTAATTCAATCTTATATATGTGGTCATGCTCATACATGGCATTGAAATTAAAGGGGGCAAATAAACAATTAAGCTTTAAAACTAATTTGAACAGGTGCTCCAGACACTAAGACCCCCTTTAAATTAAAAGAGTATGGCCAAGTGTGGTTGTAATATGAGCATTTTCAAATTTAATATATTAACTGCTTGAGATGATTTGATTATAACTACTAAGGATAACCCAGTAGATTGAGTTTGAGTCTAGAATTTTATATTTTCAAATGTAATTTCATTTAAGCATTGAGTTGTAAATATTTAAGTGATTTGAGTTGAGATATTTATATTTAACTTTGATTCCAAAGAGGAGAAGACATCCCTAAAGGGGAGAGTCTACCTCTATTTAGAAGATCAAGTTAGGATATCTTTAAAATATCCAAAGAGAAAATATAACACCCCTTCTATGGGGAGTTTATTTTCATTTGGATATCCAGAACCGATGGATCAAGAAGCTCGTGGGAAAACAAAGAAGTGGAAGTCGATAATAATCTCAATTCTAAAAGTCGCTTGTCTTTTAGGAGTTAGAATCTAGGCTGTTGTCAGTGGTGTTCGGCCACTTTACTTTTCTGCAGAACCTGATTTATAATATTAAGTGACACTTGCCATATGAACATTCAATTTGAGTAATTAATTTATTTAATTGATTGCGCAGTAGAATTACTTATTTTTCTAGTTTTTTTTTACTTGCATGCCGTGTTTCTTTTAGTCTGGAATTCGTTCGTAGGCTCATAAGGACAAGCTAAAAACTCTTCTATTTAAATAAAATTAAAACTTCTTAAGTTCACATAGTAACTCTAACGATTTAAAAAGTAAGATCGGGACCGCCAGAAGTTTGCATGCATAATTATTGCATCTTCTTTCCTTTTGCTAGGCACCTCCCTACTTGTGGGTTTTGGCATACCACCTGACCTATGAGGGTGCAGATCTGTCCAAGGGAAATCTATACATTCTTCTAGGATAAAACTTATTTTTAAGCCTTTTTAAAATTTATTCATTCAAATTTAAATATTCAATTGAGACGATTTGCATGCATTACATTAGATATAAAATTAAAAGTGTCTAAAAATGTAATTGCATTTGCTTAAGTTTTATAACATCCAATATAAGTAAGGGGCCAAATTAAGGACTACTCTAGACGTCACCCCTATTCTCAATAACTTATCTTAAATAACATCCCTACCATTCAACATTAAAAGAATAGACTCATGGTTTTGAAGCGCTTATATGGTTTAGCTAGCTCCCCAATACAGGCCAGGGTAAGTCTAGATTTGTATTGCACTAACTAGGTTCGGGTCACTGATTTTCAGTACCCAATTTAGACTTAAGTTCTTAGGCTGGCTCGGGCTATAATACCTCAACCTCCGGGAATTGTATCACAACTTTCTAATAAAATTGATCATTTAAACTAAATATCTCTTTCAAATAAATTCAAGCCTAACTCTTAGGATAAACTAAGGCACTTTTGAATTATTTCAGAATCTCAAGTGCCTCCTACCCTCCTTCATTTGACTCTAAAAATAAGTGTTTAAATTTCATCCAATCCCTATTCAAATTCCAAGCCTTACCTTCATTTGATATCAATCTTTGAAATCTTAAATAAAATTTTTACAGCTATTTTAATCGAGAGTATTCGTAGGAAACTCCAGTTTACTACGATGTAATTAACTACGAGGGCTTGCGCTCGTAGGAGATTTAGAAACCTAAACAAAATTTTTAAAATCAAGTTTTCAAAACCTTTAATTAATTCTCTTTGGGAAAATCAAATATAATAATCATTATCATCATTTTCAAATGATTAATAATAAGTGATATCTTCTTTCTCCATAAAGATATATCATTATATTATTATGATCTTTATTATGAAATTAATAATTTTTTATCCAAATTATTATAGTCAAACATTTGATTGAACATCATTTTGATCTTTCGAGATCATATGTTGTCTCTTCTGAGTTTGCCTATGATAATCAGGATAAAATTCAAAGTTCTGAAATTTGAACCCATTAAGGAATGGTATATTCACTTCCCGAGGTGATATGATATTCACAATGACGTGTTCGATTTCAAAACTAAAATTCTAGAAATTTAACTTTCCCAAAAAAAAAAAATAATATTTTCAAAACTATACACATTTTTTTAATCAAACACATTTTTAGTGAGACATAGGCTCATGATGCCACTTAATTTTTCCTACACTTCTATATTTATCCTTTTTCAAGAGTTTCTAGCTTTATTTGAAGTCCATGGGAACAAATAATCTTGAAAATAAACTAAGGATTGAAATATGCACAAGATTTACCATTTATGTAGCTTTTGTCCTTCCAAATAGGTAGAATATAGAAATAGATGACTGGCATAAATTGTTTGAGAATACTAGTTACTATTCTTGTAAAGGAATAATAATCCAATAGTCTCTCTTGATAAGAGCTGCTATTCTTCTAAACCACTTATATATGTTTGCAAATACTAAGACTAGCTCTAAAAATATAACATACAGTTGCATATTGTTATTTTTCAGTTTATGAATAAAGAATATTTGTGTCCAGCAATGATGATTTTGAGGTCAGCCATGGTCTTAGTAAGATTACCATGTAATATTTTTTATATTTTCTTTTATATTTATATGACATTTCAGGATGATCTAAAACTTCAAGAAAACACAATTGTCATCACCGAAGAGATTCATGTACAATAATTTAAAGAAAGCTACTTTATTTTTCTTTGTTCATGAATGATGTTATAAACTAAGCTACTTATTATGTCTCTTTTTTATATTCTTTCCTTTTTGGAATATTATTTTTCTAAGTTTTGAGTGCTATATAATGTGCAGTGTGGTAGATATTATTGCTGTTGAAATTATAATCATTCTTTTATATGATTATTGCATATGTATATTTGTAGTAGGTGGGGTGGTTGTGGAAGAAGATGTTTGTGTATTCAATGATGTTTTTCTAACCCTTTTTCAATGGTCGTGATATTTTTCTTGCTGTCAACATCTTAGCAACTGATCACTCAAATATTTAACTTACTACATAAGGTAAAATTTATAATTATATGTAATTAGTTCAGTCGTTGATGCAATATTTGACATCTAGAATTTTGGAATGATCATTTTATTGCTTCCTTTGTAGGTTCTATTTTATGTTGATTGCCTATGCATTAGTGAATCAAAAACATTTGATGAGGCATGCTTATTTATTGCATTAGTTATTGCATCATTGGAACATGCTATTATTCTTAGTTTCAGTGTGGGTTTTTATCTTGATGTTTCGATCGACACGCTATTATTCCTGTTTAAAAAATTAAGTAATATTTTTTATAAAATATGCTAATATAAAATTTTTATAAATTTATGTTTTCATATATGTACTAATTGCTTTTGTATATTAGGATTTTTTTAATTTTTACTGCGCATCTTCTTAGACTGTACATAAGTTGCACATGTGCTTGAATATATTAGTGCTTTCACTTCATGTGCTGTCATAGATTTAAACAAGAGCAATTTATTTGTGCTAATACCTTTAATAGTGAAGAAAAAATAATTAAACATTTAAATATGGAGATATTAGCATGTATTTCAATGATATAAAGACAACAAATTTTAAAGAAAATCAAATTGTTATATAAATACTAATACTATAATATCCTAACCACTAAAAATTATCATAGAAAACAAAAAACACTAAATTAAAATTGAATGCAAATAAGCTTTACATCATCATTTTTAGTTAAAAATTCTAGAAACAATTTCACAATAGTTTTTTCTATTCTCCATTAGGATTTATTTAGTTACTTGAAGATATAAACTTGTTTCGAAAATTCATGATTTCCTAAACTCATTTTGTACCAAAATTAAATGTTATATATGAAATATTTTATGTTTTGTGGAGTTTAAAATTGGTGTTGATTTTTTAATGTTTTGCTTATTATTATAAATTTTTTAAAAATATTTATTATGTAATATTTTTCTAAATTTAAAATATTTATTATAAATTAACATTGATATGTTGTATTTTTTTTCTCCATTATAGATTTTTTTAATGTTTTGTAGTAACATCTCATTTCCACTTTATACATCTGCATCAATTCGATATAATACATCATTCAATAGTAAGTTGAGTCAAATTTATTTATTTATTTATTTATTTTCGCCAACACATTGGTATAATTTCATGTTATTTATTCAAATAGTAAAAAAATAAAATAAAAAGAAAATTAAGATGAGGTTCGACTGATAAACCTAATAACCAAAATTTCATTTCACAAAAATAATTGAATTTTATAAAGTTTTAATATAAACATTCATGAATAAAGACATCAACATCCATAGCCATGGTTGAAATGTAATCACTAACCCTATGGTTTTCTTTAGGAATTGTTGCATTATGGCAGTAGGATTTTGTTATGGTCGATTTTGGATGTTCAATATGTTGTTATATAATGTGGTGATTAGGTGGTTAGCTATAATTGGAATCAAATTAATCTTTGATTATAAATTTTACTATGTAAATGCTCTTTTTTTGCTCAACTTATTAACAATTGTAATGGTAGATCATGATATAGGTGTCCAACTCTTTGGAATGGAGATATTATTTCAATATAATAGTAGTTAATGATTTTTTAATAGATGATTGGGTGTTCTATAATGGAATTTTGATATAATTTTCAAAGTTATTAATATAGTGAAGGTTTTTCTTTTAGTATAATTATGTTAGCTAATTTTGTGTTTTTCTTATTATAACTGTTGTAAATTTGTTGGATCATTTAGAATATATGATATTATAAGATTTATAATTATTGGTTATTTTTTGATATTACACTTACCAAAGTTATTTTTCACTCTATGATCCATCATTTATATGATATGTATTTTGTATTATTGTTAAATGATTTTTGAAATATATAGATCAATAAAATAGAGATGTGATTTATTTTCTCCTAAATATATTTATTCGAATGTAATTCATTTTTTATTGGATGGAGTTTTATAAAAGCATTTGTTCTCTTGCTGCTATGTTTTTAAATTATGCTCATTCCTACCAAGTTTTTTTACTTAACTTTTTGTGAAGTCCAGAGGATGAATTTTGTTGGATCAATTATTGAATATCTATGAAATTCTATAATAACAACATGAGCTTCTTCTATATTTAGTTTGTTATGGCACAAAAGCATCACTTTATTAGTTTTTATTTACATTTATTACTATTGACATTTATTTTTCACTGTTATTATTATTCTCATTATTTATATTGAAGTTTTTAAATCATTTTAACTAAATATGTATTGAGAGATTCTGGATGTAGAAAATTTTATATACAAGTGTTTAAAGATATAAGAGTTGGATGAAAGTATTTTTTTTAGGGGAAATCCACGGAGGGGCCTACGTGTTGATTAAAGTAAAAAGTACAAGATCCTTAAAGGGACATCGAGCTCTCTAATGCTCAAAAGAGCTACAATAATAAGAAAAAAAAAATTCCATGAGCTTAAGTTCCCTACTACCAGATGCAATATCACCTAAGAACATTCTAGGTAGGCAAGTAGCCATCACCCAAAAATAAAGAAAGAAATAAGGATATTATTTAAGCTAGATTTCTTCACACAAAATTTTATGAACAAGCAAAACTGCACCAAAAGGTTCCCACAAAAAAGTTTTTAATAAAATAAATTAAAGAAAACTTAAGAACAAACTAGGTATAGACATTATCATAAGCCTTATTATAATTCCCTGCACAAAGGAGAATTAGGATACCCAATTTCATCTGATTAAAGTGAGTATGAACATTCAGGTAAAAGGAACAACAACCAAAATAGTCCATCCAAAAAGAGAAGTAGCAGGTAGTAGAATTCCAACCGATATAATCGAGATACACATAAGCATTCCAACAGAAAGTTAATTGGAACAAAACATAACGGCCAAGGATAATACCACTTAAAACAGCATACTAGAAAACCAACAGACATTGGTAACAAAACTACCAAAATCTAGAGAATGGCTATACCATCTAAAATCACCCCAAAAACAAACAACATGAAGCAATAAAACCCAAATAATTACCATAAGGATGACAAGCAACAATGATAATATAAAGTAGCCTGCACATAAGATCAAAATCTAGCAAGCAAAACCTCTAATAACTCCCCGCAAACAAAACCTCCAGCACACCTCCATAAAAAGAACATTCAAGAAGGGAAAATTTATGTTCAAACAAAAACAGACCCACATCCAATCGGTTAGAAAACATATGAGCAAAAAACACCACCAGCCATTAGAAAAATTAGACTAGCATAGTCAATATAGTACAACCCACGAAAAGAAGGTAAAGAACTAGAAAACCAAATGAACAAGTTGTCAGAAGTATTCCTATGCAAAAGAATAAGCGGCACACAAAAGACATTAAGAAGGCTCAGGTATGCATTAACTGAACAAACCATAAGCCAAAGGATCACCAGCTGATCAATGTAATCATCCAAAGAGAGAGAATCCACCACTATAAGTATAAAGCTTAAGAAATAACAAAAACAAGCCCAATTAACCTCTAACATATGACAAACCCAATTTATCCAAACAAATGAGGCCTTTAATAAAGGTTGGCAATTCAACATAAGTAAATTTGTTAGGACCTCACAAATTGGAACTCAGGTTAGCAAACTAATAAGCACAAGAGTTTCATTCCCTATGAATATGAGTAATCTTCATAAGAAAAGAAAGAAGCACCTGTTTAATACCCCTAATTAAAATAAAATAAATTAGGACTACAAATTTTATCATACCTATCTTTCAGGCAAAAAATCATATGATGTGCATCCACTTAAATACAAATATTAATAATACCAAGGGATAAACATAATTTCAAACTATAAAAGATAGCAGATAGCTCAGCAAAATGAACAGAACAATTAGAAAGAGGAATGTCAAAAGCAATGATAAAGTTACTAGTAGAATATCTAATAATACCACCACACCCGCAAGAATTTTGCTTCACCTATCCATCACAATTAATCATTTAAGTATTAATAGGAGGTTTTAGCCAATACATCAAATTAGGAACATCAATGTGGTCATTAATAGGTAAAATAATACCAAAATCCTTAGCAGTAAAGGTAGAACCTTTAAAATTCTTAACAATTAAAAGATGGACATTAAGTAATGTAATAAGTTTATCTTTAACGTTGTGGATAATCTCATCAACCTTCACAGGAAAACCATTAAAAAGCGAATTATTCCTAGCAAGCCAAAGATGTCATAAAATAAGAGAATAAATAAGATTAGTAATATGAACTATTGACTTAGAAAAAATAATTGTTAATCATATCCCTAATAGACATATTAACATTGAAATAATTAACTTTAAAGATATCCTCAAAATAGATCCGAATTTTAGTGGCAATGGGACCCGAAAGGAAGACATGATGCAAGTTTTTCACATGGTAGCTACATTGGCACTTAGAAGCCATACTAAAACCTCTTTTAACTAAATTATCATCCATAGACACATAATTGTTCATAAGATGCCAAATAAATATAGCAATAAAATAAGGAATACTTTTATGCCATATCATAGAAAAAGTATTATTGGAATTGTGCTTAACTCTAAAAGTATGCCAAGCCTCCTTTAGGTTAAAGTCACCATTATTTGCCATATTACATAAAAAACATCCTTAGCCATAAGAGACATTTGTAAAATCTTATGAACAATGGTTTCAGGAATCACCTCAACTTATTTGTTATAATCCCAACAATTATTAGAGATAAAGGAATTAACTTTGATAGACAAATTTGAGACATTATTAAGTATATGATCCACAAATGTTTGATCCAACCATTTATCTTGCCAAAAATATAAATTAGCATTACAATAACACAATAAAATATAAGGCTCAGCCTGCCATTTGATGTCACACAGTCGCTTCCAAACTTTAGACTTACCCTGCTTATAATAAACCATGGCATGATGAATATCAGAGCAATACTTATACATCATGAAATTGGACCAAAGACTTTTATTTTCCTGAAACTTGAACCAAATCTTGAAATAAAAGGGATGGGCTAAATCCCTCATACTTTTTCACCCTAAAGCACCTTCCTCAATAAAACCACAACACTTAGACTAAGAAGACAAGATAATTTTAGAGTTACTAATTTTACCTTTCCCAAAGAACCTATTAAAGATTTTTTCCAACCTATTATACACATCCACAATAGGATTAATAGTTTTGAAAAGATATATAGGTAAAGAACAAAGAACACTTTTAATTAATACTAATCTACCACCAAAGCTAAGAAAGTTAAATTCCCAAGAATTAAGTTTATTCTTAACAGAAGAAATGAGATCATTAAAAAGAAATAATCATTTACGACCTTTAAACAACATAACACCCAGGTACTTAAGAAGAAGAGAAGTATGGCTGAAATGATAAACCCTTTTAATTGCACTGATACGGTCAATATACATTTTAGAGGGGGTTATAAAGCAAGATTTCTTTTTGTTGAGATTAAGACCACTAATTTTCTCAAATTTGTTTGAAAATAACATAATAATTCTCACTTTATTAATATAACCATTAGAGAAGATAATAACATCATCAGCAAACCCAGCTGTGAAATTGGAAAACTACCTAAGATTTTATAGTATAGATTATTATGGTTTTCATACAGGCTAGAGAGATACTCAACTAATATAATGAACAAAGAAAGAGAAATAGGGTCCCCTTGTCTAATACCATGAGAAGACCTAAAAAAACCCATACTTTTGTTATTGACAATAATTGAAAAATAAGAGTTCTTAATGCAATTCCTAATCAAAGAAATGAAAAGAGAGTTGAAGCCAAAAAGTTGTAAAATAGTATACAAAAACTTCAAATTGATATTGTCACAGGATTTAACAATGTCTAATTTAAAAATAGTGTTCCCACCTCTAACATTGAGACAAATATCTAGAACAAGTTCTTGCGCCAATAAAATATTATCAGAGATAGATAGATCTACCTTTAACCAACCCTGTTTGATTTTTAGAAAGAATTTTATCAAACATAGGAGAAAGACGATCCATAATAATTTTAGAGATAAGTTTACTAAAAAAAGAACAAAGACTAATAGGAAAAAAATCATCCCACATAATGGTAGAAGCCTTCTTAGGGATAAGCACAATAGAAGTACTAGAAAATAACTTAGGTAAGGGGGAACCATTAAAAAAATCTAACACATCACCATACAAGTCATCACAAATAATATGCCACACTTTTTGAAAAAAATTCATAGTAAAGCCATCAGGGCTAGTAACATAATCAACATTCATAGAAAAAATAATCTTTTTAAGATCATCCAAAGAGGGAAACTTGGTAAGAATGTTATTATCCTCATCATTGATGCAAAAAGAAATAAGCTTGGGATGCTCCACTCAATCAAGTTCAAAGTTTCTATTAAATAACTTAGTAAAATAATCCACAACAAACTTGGCAATATTCTCCTCTCCCTCAATATGGCTACCTTCATAATCAATTGTTTTATGGATAAAACTTTTAGCTCTATTATTCTTAACCAAAGAATGAAAATACTTAGTATTCTTATCACCATTAAGAAGGTGTTTAGAAGCAGTTTTTTATCTCCAAAAAATCTCTTTCTGATTTTGGAGCAGAAAAAGAGAATTTTTAGCTTCTTGCAAAGCCTTAGTATATTCCATAGAGGGATTAGTTTGACAAATAATTTCAAGAGAATTAACATTCTCCTCAGCAGCCAGAATATTAGCAAAGACTTTTAAAAATAGTCTTATTCCACCAATTGATTCTAAACTTAAGTCTTTGAAGCTTAAGCCAAAGTCTAACCATCCCTTCAATATCATTATCTGGGTGAAGGGTAGCTTCCCAATTTTCCTTAACTAAATCTTAAAAAAGTATCATTAAGAAGCCACATGTTTTGGAATCTAAAAGATGGTTTATAATTATGATTCCTAGGCTTAATACGAACCAAGAGGGGAGAGTGATAAAAAAAAATTTTATTGAGATGTTCAATAAAAATATTATTATAAGCATTAATCCATAAGTCATTAAAAAGCACCCTATCAAGCCTTTGCCACATGTTACCATGATTCCAAGTGTAAGAATTACAAGAAAAACCTATATCAACCAGCTTACAATCTATAATCATATCATTAAAATCATCCATAGATTGATAATTTGGAGGGCAGTCGCTAGGCCTCTCACTAGAGTTATGTATGAAATCAAAGTCACCACCAACAATCCAAGGATCATCTATAAGGCCACAAAAATCAGAAAGTTGCTTCCAAAGTGTTTTTCTAATTAAATGGGATGAAGAAGCATAAATAAAGGATGATTAGAAAGCAAAATTCATGCATTCTATTTTACAATACAAAACTTGAGTAAAATCTCCAACAACATCAATATTAATTGAATCTTTCCAAAGAATCTAAATTTTATCAGAAACACTGACCCAACTATGTTTGAAATCAAGCAAAGTAGTCGTCTCATTCAACTTGCAAATTGAAATGAGAGGTTTAAAAATAATAATGAAAAAAATATTATGAATACGACATAAATTTCTAACCCTAATATGAGAGGAGGGGCATCCAATGCCCTAACATTCCAAATAATGGACTTAAAAATTATAAACCATTTTATTCAAAGTTTGAGATTGGGTACTTCTAGGTGATTGAGCACACTAGCTTTTTGATTTTTTATTCCTTTTATTCGAAGCTAAAGTAAAGTCTTTCATATGAGATAAGTGTTTGTCATCATCAAATTCATCATTATTGTTCACCAATTCATCAACATTATGAAGATAAGTGGAGTTACCAATACCAGTCAAATCTTTACCATTATTTAAAGGCACACTCTCATGAATCGCGGCAACTCCTTCCATAGGATTGGAAGTAGAAATGAATTCTCCTTCTTCCATACTTTTCTCTATACCATTATCCTACACATTCATTAAAGAAGGATTAGATGGAAAGTTAGTGCACTCAATATTTTCAACATTCGTAACCAATTTTGATAGATTTTTGTTAAGAACAACATGTATAACTAAACCTAATATTTGCTCATCCACAAATTTCCCCTCTGTAACATCTCTATTTTTATTTGTAGAAGTGTTTTGAGAGGCTTCTTGATTAACTCCCTGCACATTAGAAACATTATAAGGCTCAATCCTTTCGGTGTCATTAATATTTTCACCCTCATTAGTGACCTTTTTAATATTCTCCAAATTTTGATGTTCCACAAAAGCCTCCTCATTATTTAGCGGTAATGTTTCCAGGTCATTCATTGACAACAGGTATAACTAAACCTAACATTTGCTCATCCACAAATTCCCCCTCTGTAACATCTATATTTTCATTTGTAGAAGTATTTTGAGAGGCTTCTTGATTAACTCCCTGCACATTAGAAACATTATAAGGCTTAATCCTTTCGACATCATTAATATTTTCACCCACATTACTGACCTTTTGAATGTTCTCCAAATTTTGAGGTTCCACAAAAGCCTCCTCATTATTTAGCGGTAATGTTTCTAGGTCAATCATGACCCCCCCGCCCTCCCGAAACTTTTAAGCTCTCCTTTAGCTTTCGTAAATACGGATGTAAAATAAAGTAATCCGACAAAAAATGACCAAGCATTTTACAATGAGAACAAAAAATAGGAAAATTTTCAAATTCGACTTTCTGAAAATAACCATTCAACTCAAATCCAATCAAAATTTCCTTAGGATGTTTCTTATAAACATCCAATTCAACCATAACCCTAGCCATCGAGGGACAGGAGATGATTGAAGTAGCTTGATTAGTTTGAAGTGGTCGACCAAAAATTGAAACGAGGGCGAAAAGAACTTGAGAATAAAAAAAATGGAATCTTAGATTTGAAAATGAAATCCACACAAGAATAATTGAAGATTCCTCACGAACATCAAAATCAAGAGTCTATTTTAGGAGCCGCATTTGACATTTAACGATATAATATATTCTCATAGAAAAATTTGGCTATAGTCAAGATCATTCGTTAGTTGAATAGCAATGTGTCATTGATCCATAAGACCCATCGAGAATGAACTAAAAAGTTTCAGATTCACCAAAAAACATGTGAATAACATCCAGATTTGGCCTACAAAGCACAAATTTACCAACCAAAGTAACCCAAAAAGGAGCAGCAAGTTGTGAGACAACTTTGTCATCAAACATCAAAGCCGACAAACCCTTATAAGTCGAATGAACAAAATCAATCAAGTTTCAGAGATGAAGAGGAACCATTGAGCACATCTTTAAAAGATAGAGATTTAGTATCATTGTTCGAAAGCCACGGGTTGGAAGACGATGGTGAGGCCATCGCCAACACCCAACCGAAAAAAAATACGTCGACAAATAAAACGAAACACTATAAGAACCAACTTGAAAATGAAGAAGAAAATTAACTAAATAAACTAGCCAGAGATCCACCCGACGCGAGACGAAGGAGAACACAGAGAGGAACCCTAAAATTGCCTCACGATCGCCCTACAAGATGTACTTGATATCCAAGTTGGATGAAAAGTGTTGTTCATGTGATTTTTTAGAGGTATATCTGATGTTTTGTGTATGATTGAAGTATGAAATTGACCATTAATTTTATTGCACTTAAGAATATGTTATTTGTTGCATATAATATAGTATTTGTAGTATCTTTTGCGTTGTTATATTTTCATGAATTTTTATGCATTATGATGTTAATGTCAAAGACAATCTAAATATTTGTAGCATATTGAATATTAGTTAGATAATTAGGAATCAAATGACTAGGGTAATGCTTTTTTAGGAATAATTATAAGATAAATTTGATTAAAAATGGAAAAATTAGATTAACTTTTTGGCCAAATAAAAGACTTAGTTTTAAAATGAATTATAAATCTTTATAAACAAACCTTTTATTATGTCAACCATTACTTTTTTATCATATTTTTTATAAATAAAACAATTTTAGTTTTTTTTAATAAATTTATTGTAGAAATAAAGATGATAGTATAATTTTTTTTGGAACAGGGTATCCACCCGCTGCCACCCCCGAAAAGGAGCTTGGCGGCGTGACTAATTCTCAGTTGATTTAGAAGAGACACCCACCCTAGAAACCTATTTGCCCGCACTTGATTGAGCACCATTTAAGAGACATTGCTGCTCGAGGGGAATTGAACACGGGTTGGGAGGTTTCTAACCATACTCGCCCACCAACCAAGCTAAGCAACAATGGGTGATAATGATATAGTAACTAAGCTTTCAATCACACTATCACTATCTTTTTCATTATCATTTAATTCTCGAGTTGCAATGGAATGAATGAGGATTGATAATTCATAAAATTAACTTCTAATTCATAATAGTTAATGTAAAGAGTCTATAATTTCTCCCCTTGACGCCATTGATGCCTATATCTTTACAACCCTAGGGTCTGTTTGGTAACAATTGAGATTTTAACATTAGTGGGATTTACTAAATCCTGTAAATTCGAATTTAGTAAATCCTAAGGGTTTTATATCCTGAAATCTGTTTAGTATGACAAATGTTAAATCATGAGAAACTGTTTCATAATACATTTCAAGATTTATGGCAATTAGAAATTTAAATGTGAAGAAGCTAATTATAAATTAAAAATTAAATTTATAATTAAAAAATAAAATTAATGTGTTATGAATTTAATAATATAATTAATATAAGTTACTTATTAATTTACTAGTGACTTAACTTAGATTAATCAATAATAACTTAAGAGGCGTTTAGGGTTTGCCTCTTTTCGTCGTTGTTGTTCGGCTTCCTTGCTTCGCAGGAGGTACAGAGATTGCACGTTGTTGTTCGACTCCTTCGTGGCTGTTCGACTACGCTCCTTCCACGACTTTGCCTTCCTGTTGGATCGTAAGCTACGACATTTTGATCGGAAGCAACAACGGGAGCTCGCTGGCTACGAAGGCAACTTTCTCCCTTCGCACGCTTCTTCGGCCAAATCCCGTAAATCCGCCGAGCCGAGGGACTTAGTAAATCCCGGATTTATGAAGTAAATTCTTAAATCCGGGATTTAACGCGCGCACAAAGAACGTTTGGCTGGATTTAGCGTATATCCCGCTGTAAATCCGATACCAAAAAGCCCCCGAGTTCGCTTTTCTCCCTGCAAGCCCTGATGGCGGCGAGCTCTATGCCGAGCATTGACGCCGGAGAAGCTTTGGAACGGTTGCGGTCGGCGGATCCACCTCTCTTCCTTTCACCATCATCGGATCTGTCCGCTTGTGCTCGCGCCGCTTCTCGCTCCCTCTTTTCTTCCCTCCTTCCTTACTGCCCCAAAGCCCCCCTCGACTCGCTCCTCACCGACGAGGGCTTTGACGCTGAGCAGATATGGTCTCAGATAGATCTCATTTATCGTCCCATTATTTCCTTGATAAGACGTGAGGTCAAACGTTTGGAGCACGTGGCGCCCCCTGTCAGTGTGGTTGAGTTCAAGGAAAGTTGCAGAGAGGAGGAAGGTGAGGAGATGGAGGAAGGAGCAGATGATGATGATGAGGAGGGGGAGGAGGAGGAAGAGGAGAATGATGATGATGAGGGCGAGGAGGATGTGGATGAGGAGGAGGAGGAGGAAGACAAAAAAGGGGATGGGATAAGCAATGGAGTGGAGGATAGATTCTTAAAGATTAAGGAGCTGGAGGATTACTTGGAGGATGATGAGGCGAGAGAGTATGGGTTCCAGAGGAAAGAAGGAAGTGTGAAGCGGAAAGAGGTGGAAGATGGAAGCGATGAGAACGAGGGAAATGAAGACGATGATGACGCAGAGGTAAAGATATAAATACACACATTCTTTCACTTGTTTATATTTAGATTTTGGAGAATGCTTTGCTAGTTTACAATGGCATAATATGATCTGAAAATGCTATTTTTCTACTTATTTTTTGGAAACATCAAGCATATATAGAACTACACTAAGCATTATACATTCTTGTTCTTTTTGGTTAGTGCTTAGCCAAAATTTTACATAACCTTTGGTTTGTCCACTAAATATTACTGAGGTTAATATAGTTGTTAATGGTTACTATACAATATTGGTGTTTTCATATTGGCGACACATTTATTCTGTCTTGAAAACAAAGCCCCCTTGTGTAGTAGTTTTATATAGGCAGGTTGCTTTGGAGTTTATCGTTTGCTTTATCAATACTTGAGGGGGAAACAACAAAATAGTTACAACTTACAAGTATTACTGTTAGGTAGTGAGTTTATCTTGACATAATAGAATACGAGTGTAGGGTTTTTAGGAATACCCGAAACTCATAATTTACATATTATTTTATTTGAATGATAATGAACTTGATCATATTCAAGGTGAGTTTTAAGTAAGGGCGCTTGCTCTTTAAACCATTGTCTAGTCAATATCGAGTGTATAGTGATTTGCTGAAAATATGATTCATGATTACTCAAAATTATTACATTTATTTTATATTTTTCATAACATTTAAACACTACAACTTGTACTATTAGTAAGTATAATCCCAAATTTAAGGATACCATGGTTTTATTTTCAAGACCTTATGACTAGGAATCAGTTGACCCCATATTTGATTAAAAATTAATTTGAGTTATTCCTTGTAATTTCAAGTTCAAATTGAGAGTAGCTCTCTTGAAATCTCTTAATTTATTAACCTTGCACAAGTGTTAGTTACTTTTTAAGCACTATAGTCTATGATGCATCGACACGGACACGACACAACACGAACACGAGACACGACATTTTTTTAAAAATATAGGACACGGGTGCGGTGTGGACACGATGTAATAAAATTTTAATATAATATATAGAAATTATGGTGACATTATATTAAAAATGACAAGCAATAATAAATCAATTTCATGATAACTTGTTTAGCTTATAACATAAAGATATTTAGTATAAAATGTATAGTACAACCACAAAAAAAAGCAAAAAATCATTTAGTACAACATGAATGTCCAAATAATCAATAGAGGGAATGATATAATTAGATTCAGAGGTTGGTCTTTGGCCTTCAATATCATCATCATTGAATATCATTGCTTCTAACTCTTGTTTATCTAGAGAAAGATTTGCAACCTCCAATAATCCCATATCATCAAGGCACTCGAACCCATCTCCAACAACATCCCACATCTTGTTATCACCTGTCATATAAAGTGGAGTTTTTCTTGATAGAAGACGAAAATTTGTATGCATATAAACTAAATCTTCAGCACATTGTGGAGTTATTTTATTCGTCTTCATTGATTGAATAAATGAGTATGTGCTCCAATTTCTCTCACAACAGGAAGAGAATGATACTTAACCAAGCAGTTTTATTGCTATTGTTTGAAGAAGCGGTGCTGAAGCTCTATGAATCAACCATCACATTTTTGGATCCATCATCCATCTATCAATCAAAGATTCTTGATCACAAAAATCCTCTAAATATCCAAAGAACTTTACAAGTTTTATATTAATTTTTCTTCTCTCATCCTCATTTGGGAAATATCTTTTAAGGCATATCTTTCTTATATTTGAAACTTCTATATCTTTTTATGGTGAGACACGTTGAGTGTCTTCTTGAAGTCATTATTTACTTGAATAGCTTAAAATAATACAAAACATATAAAATTATATGTTCATTTACCAAGAAATTGGAATAAATTTAAAAGATGAATACAAATGTACCTTGAATTTAATAAATGAGCCAAACAATGCAGAGGTGTGTTGCGTTGCCCTCTGGTGTGATTAAACCTTCCCGGTTAGGTCGCGGGGTCAAGGGATAGTGCACCTGTGGGGGTTTCCGGGGGCAACGCCCCCAGAACAAATTTGTTTGTATGAAAAGATACCGAGCGGTACCGAGCATGTACCGAGCGGTACCGAGCATGTACCGAGCTGTACCGAGCATGTACTGAGCGGTACCGAGCATGTACTGAGCAGTACCGAGCATGTACCTAGCGATACTTAGCGGTACCGAGCATGTACATTAACTTTTTCAACAATGAAGAGAAGAAATGGCGAAATCCACTTACAGGTCTTGGCTCTCTTACGCACAGAAGGTGCTCTGTTTGGCGTTGATTGCGAACTTTGCCTCGGCTGACCGTAGAAATCATGCATGAATGAAGGAATGGGAAAGACGAGCTGGCTTGGCCTCGGCTCGAGCAGAAATGACAAAGGAACGGGAGGCGAAGGTAACGGGCTCTGTTTGGCGTCGGCTGCGAGCTCGCCCAGTCCGCCCTAGAATATTTCTTTCGTGGATAAAAAAAATAGAGCTTCTCGTTCGCGGAAAAGGCTAAATAGAACGAATCGGACGATTTAATTATTTAATAACCGGACACGAGTGTCAGACACGCATGTCCGGTTTTAATTTTAATTTTTAAATTGCGACACTCTAATGCCGTGTCGGACACGTGTCCATGCAGTGTCGGACACGTGTCCGTGTCCGACACGTGTCCAACATTGCATACCCTCTTTAAGCGGAGTGTCGGTGCATCATAGACTATAGTATACCTAATCATTATTATCATTAACCTTATCTTCTTATTTGGATTTTTCTTTGTGAATCCCTCTTGTACACTCATTTGTGTTGAGTTAATGCTGCACTATGCTCAATTCTTTTCATAGCATTTTGCTAAACTACTTTTGTGCTATATGTTTAATTTTAGGACCTTTGCATGGTCTCTTCTTTATCCTAATTGGCCAATTTAGCCAAGTCTATTTTTCCCGAGCATATTCAATAGGTGCAACTCCCATAATCTCTTTAAAACCGCTATTTGGATTTATATTTTGCCTAGTCTTGTTGACCTTATTCTTTAATATGGTCTCAATCTCTTCCTCATTCCCCTTGGTGCTCAGATATCTTAACCTTTGGTTTAGACCTAACCTATAGGGACCACCATAGGAAGAAATCTATTGTTTTTAATCTTGACTAAACTTGAATGGCTTAGGCATTTCCTAGACCATTCTCATGCATGTTAAGGAATTCCTAAGTCTATTCTAAGTTTTAGTTTGAAGCCAAAAACCCAATTAAACTTAAACCCTATATATTTATAATCTATGTTGCACCAATACGGATACAACGACACAAATACGTCACAATACGGATACGGGACATATCAATTCTTAAAAATACAGGATACGGGTACGGCGTGGACACATCATTATAAATTTATAATTTATAAATCATACATAAAAATTAAGAAAACAATCAAAGCATAATATTTGAAATTACAAAAATAATGAAAGCAACATCATTTGTAGCCTTGTAGCTTATAATATCAAAATAAAAGTAAGCATTAAATGTTTAGTACAACAACAAAAGCATAAACATAAATTTTCTAGCACATGAAGTTTTAACTATTCAATATAAGGAATGATATGATTAGCTTCTTCAGTGGTTTGTCTTTGAACTTCTATATCATCTTCAATAAATATCATAGCTTCTAATTCAGACTCATCAAGTGAAAGATTAACATTTTCTAATTTTTCTCATATCATCAAGAGACTCAAATCCATCTCGAAAATGAGAGAAATCTCACTCGTAGCCGTGGAAGTAAATACGACGTCTTTTTTTCAAATTTCTTTTTTGTTTTTCAAAGGACACGCGTATCATATATGCATGTCATTTTGAAATTAAATAGTATTTTAATTGGATACGGCTTTACCGTATCCAACACGTATCAGTGCCGTATCGGAAGTGTATCCGTGTATCAGATACAACACGCCTTCATAAATAGGTGTATCGGTGCAACATAGTTTATAATTCATACCACTTAAGGTGGCATTCAATCCAAACTTAAACCCAAACCCTTGGGAGTAATTTAAATCAATTTAAACTCACCTCATAAGTGGTTTGACCCATTTGGACCTATGGTCAAAGCTTTGTTGACCAAGTTTGATTATGGATTCCTTAAGACCCTAAATGTGCATGAATGACCATTCTTGGGCTAAATCAAATCCTAGATCCTAGGGTTGTGTCCCAAGGCCTCCAAATACTTTTATAAACTTGTTTAAACCCAATGGAGCTCATGGTGGACCATTGTCAACAATGGTTGACTAAGCTAACCATATGTGCTTCATTTAACATAATCATCAATTTTTATGATCAAACGAATTCTAAACATTGGCGTAGTGTCTTAAATCTTCTAAACACATCATGAACTCATATAAGCTTATTAGAACCTTTGGTTCCTCATGGGTCAACATAGTTGACCAATTTGATCATGAAAGTTTGACTCATACACCTAGCCTATGTAATTAAACCCAAATTCCATTGAGTTTTGACCTTAAACCTATTCCAATTGTATGAACATGTCCAAAGGAATTCCTGTCCACTAGCCCAAGCTTTGGGCTAACTTGGATCATCCAATTGGGCTAGCCCAAGTTAGCTGAAATGGTCTAAAACCTAAATTAAATACTGATATGACTTCATGTGACATCATTACAGATGGATATGACACATAGACATTCATGATTCATATAACTAATAGAGTGATAATATAAAATAACTGAATACAACACCAACATATGTATTTCCGTTATAAATTTATAGATTTTCTATTGATTTCAGCGACATGATTTTTGACTCTCAACCATTTACCGATCATTGTGATTTATACTGTTCATTGATTGACTGCTAGATTCATATAAATTTTGTATAGATCATGTTGAATGATTTATACCATTGTTTAAAATTGCGCAATATGAGGCTCGCATTATCGCAATTCTAGTAAAAAATGCCTAGAGACTTACGTCTCGAGTTTTTTCTATGAGGCTTATGCCTCAGCTTGGATGAGGCCCACCTTAAGGCGTGCCTCGCCTCGCTGGCATGAGGCTTACGCCTCACTCTACTTATGAATTTTTTTAATTTAAAACTTATCTAAATTTTATACAAAAGCCCTAAAAAAATCATGCCTTCTTGCACCCCAAAGCCTCAACAACTTCCTCTCAATTGCCTCGATCTCCAACCCACTGTCTTCATCGTAGCCACCACCGTCGTAGCTGCCACAGGAGATCATTAGAAAGCCACATACCACCACCATCTGCTCTTAAAATTTTTTAGTATTATATTTATGTTAGTGATAAACATTTATGAAAAATGAATATGACTGAAATAGATGAAGAAGAAAAGATTGAGAGTATTGGACCTTACAAGATGAGATCAGGAAGAGACCAATTTGTTATGACAGTGACTCAAATAAAAATTCTCTTAGTAATGATAGTATAGATGATTATTGAGTTGTTGCTAATTATTTCAGCTTTCTTTAGTAATTAAACTTAAATGAGTAGGCAACTAAAAAGAAAAAAATTAGAGTTGAACTTGATGTTATAGGATACTTTTATGCAATTCATATGTTTTATATTATTTTGTTCATGTAATATTTAGATTTCAATTCTATTTCATATCATTTTTCATTTAATACTTTATATCTTATACAATTTTTTTATTTCATATGTATGTAAATTTGTTATTTCATAGTTCAATAGAAAGTTAATATGTCATCCTTTAACATATTATTTGAATATTATATAAAAAAAATAATTTTTGACTTTATTTTGACTTTACACAATTTTTAGATTTTGAGGCTTACGCCTCAAAACGTCTTGAGGCTTACGCCTTGCCTCACAAATGAAAAATGCCTCAATACTCAGTTGCGCAATTTTAAACATTGATTTATACATAACATATTGATTTTATTGTATTGCATTGATTGCTTTGGTAGGTCTTGGTGAATGCTGGGCTTTGTAAGCTCATTATTGTGGCTTGATTGATTTTAGGTATAAGATAGGGATTAGTAGAGTGAGATTGATCAAAATAAGAGTTGTAGACTTTTTAACATTTTGTTTTATTCTTTTATAACCAAAAGTGTTTATTGATAGCTTGATATTTTAGATTGAACTTCCATTTATTGTATATGAATTTTTATTAATGATTTATTTTGACAGATAATATGATATACATATATTTTTGCTGTTCTAATTGATATTAAACATAATTAGCTTGATATTTTAGATGATAGGTCTTGGTGATTGCTAGGCTTTGTAAGCTCATTATTGTGGCTTGATTGATTTTAGGTATGAGATAGGGACTAGTAGAGTGAGATTGATCAAAATAAGAGTTGTAGGTTTAGTTGACTTTTCAACATTTTGTTTTATTCTTTTATAACATTTTGTTTTATTCTTTTATAACCAAAAGTATTTAGTGATAGCTTGATATTTTAGATTGAACTTCCAATTATTGTATGCGAATTTGGATTAATGATGTATTTTGACCGGTGATATGATATACATATATTTTTGCTGTTTTAATTGATATTAAATAGAATTAGTTGCTTTGGTAGATTAATTAGAAGATAAAAAGATATAATTATGTCAGTTTAGATTATGGGGGGTTACACTTACACCCTACTAGCCTATTTGAATCTAGCTAAACAGCCTAGTACGACGACCCTTGGATGGATTTCCATTTAAATACACTTACATTCTCTCTATAAATACTCAAAATTCCGCTAAAGGTAGGTTCCTGTATTTGGTTCCCTATGCTTTCCCAATGTGTGAGAGGCCAAACCCTACTATTCCCCAGCCTCCCTATAGCCTCGTGGTGTGAGTTCAAGCGAGCTTCGATGATCCCGAGATGGTGAGAAGGCTACTTTCAATCTAGTCATTCCCAGAGCTCGATCCTTGAAGAAGAGTTGCTTCTGTCCAGACGAGGTCAACCTAGTCTACTTTTCCCACAATTGTCCTATGTTCTAAGGTAATTTAATAATCCGCAGGAAATTCCTTAGAGGTCCGGGACCTTGTGAAGAAAATGTCCAATCCATGGTGATCTAGGAGTTGGATTGAACAATTTCCTCACATAGATCCTACTAGATTAATTTGATAGGGATTGATTGAGTAGAAAGTATGAGTCAAATGAATTTGCACTAATGGTCTCTTTTTCCTTTTGGGAGGTTGAAAACAAAATCAGAACTGCTCGTTCCTTTTGATTTCTCAAAGGAGAAAAGAACCAAAATTGCCCCTTAACTCTTTGGGAGAGATCAAAATGGTCCCCAACTATTTTGAGGAACCAATTTGGTGCCTTAACTCTTTAAAATAGGACCATTTTGATTTTTACATTTAAATTAATGGATGTTGAACTTAATGGTGTTTAAAATAGGGGTATTTTAATAATTTATTAATTAAACTATTTATTGGATATAATTTTCAAGTAATTATAATTAAAAAAAATTATTAATCATTTGTTTAACAAGAGAAATTCATAAAAATTTAGTTATAATTATAAAAATTTTAGTCATATATTAATTTATTTAACTTAACTAACTTACTTATCTAATTTTAGGGATATTAATTAGCTTAATATCTATTATAAATATTAATATTTGAATAATTATCTAATTATTATTTAGAATATTAATTATCAAATTAATAATTTATTTATTATTTATATTATTAATTATCTAATTTAAAATTTAAAATTTATTAATTTATATTAATTAAATTACATAATTTAAATCTTGATTATTTACAAACGATTTGGATCAGACGTAGCGACGCAGCTCCTATTTCTTCTCTTCCACATTCTTCGTTGCAGTTGGATTGGATGTAGTGGTGTGATGTAGGGGACGTAGCGACGTGAGGTAGGGTTTTGAACGAGTCGCTAAAGCCTTCTTCGCCTCCTTTGACGCGTTCATTTTTGTCGAATTAGAAGTCATGAAAGTTCATTGTTCTTCATGTTGGATTGAACATAGTGACAAGAGCTCGCTCGCTGTGAAGGTAATTATCATTCTCCCTTTCAATGCTATATTATTATTATTATTATTGGTTATTCTGTTCTTACCCTCGTGACATCTTTCTTCCCTCTTAATTTTTCGTTATGTTTTTATGGCAAGACCAAGATAGTCTCATTTTAAAGAGTTGAGGGGCCAAATTGGCCCCTCAAAATAGTTGAGGACCATTTTGGTCCATTTGAAAGAGTTAAGGGACCATTTTAATGTTTTTCTTTTTCACAAAATGATTATGATTTTGTTGTGTGGAACCTATATGACGGCTCGTGGTTTTGAACCTCTTAATCCCAACTATTCGATTTTGGGTTGAACGGCTTAGACTAATAATGCTTATTTGTCACTGTGGCCTATTGTTATATAAGTATCCAGTCAGAGGCGGCCTTGCAGAGAAGTGCGCCCGACTCAACAACCGACTGTGTAACTGAGTTAATATATGCATTTAATTAATTTAATGGCCTGAATTTAGGAAATTCATAACTATTGATCCAGTGGATTGAATTAAACAATTAGACCCTCTATGGATTTGTATTGATGAACCCTATCCATAAAATAATTCTTAGGCCAGTTGATGAATTAATTTTTCTTTATAATTAATACAATGCATTTGTTGTTTAATATAATTGCATGTCTCAATTCATTGGAATAGCTTCAAATTTGTTGTGGAGTTAATTTAGGAATGTTTAGCATCCCTGAATTTTATCAGGTCAGTTTGAATCTATCTCTTGCCTTAATTGAATTTTCGAAGTTCTGAGTCAGGTTTTGACATAGAAATACAAAATTCAATTACTCTAAATACATAGAGGATTAGGTTGTGAAATTTATATGGTTTGTAGATGCATGTGTGAGGATTAGTTAGCCACTGTTTTCACCTCAAACTAAACCTAGATTAGCTTAGGGGAATTTTGCAAGTTTTGCGCCAGTCGCCTTAGAAGTTTTTGATGAAATTATAGGTTAACCTAAATGCCCTCAAATTTTTATGGGAATTTCCTAAGATCCTTAGGGACTCATGAATTTAATTTTATGATGATTTGAGCTCATTTGGATAATTAATTAGTAAATCTTAAAATCAGCCTCTAAAGTGACCTAGGAAATTTTAAAATAAATAATTAAATATAGAAAACTTCTAAAAAAAACTAAATTGTACTAGACTTAAAATAAAAAGCTCAATAAAACCATCTCTGAAATCATATTAAAATCCTAATTTGGCTAATTAAACATTACTAAAAGGTTTAATTAAATAAATCATTAATCCAAATAATTTCAATTTTTCAAAAATGTCATATTAGATCATCCCTGACCTATATTGAAGATATCATGATCATTTGAAGTCATTTGATATGGTAAATAATGAACCTTAATCCTCTTTACAAATAATCCTTGAATAAATAAGGCTTAACTTTGAAAATTCCTAAATAATTCAATAAAAATCATAAAAATATAAATTTAATTACATCCTCTTTAAATAAACATAAAAGCTATATGAAAATAAAACTTAAACTAAATTTCAACTTTAAAGTTAAAGTCAAATATAAGTTAAATTTAGGTATAACCACCCTTAAAGAATTTAAAAGTTCAACAACTTAATAAATGCTAAATAATTTTAAATGACTCTCAACTCTCATAGCTTGATCATTAAGTCAGTAATGATCAATTGACTAAATTTTATGGAATTTGGAATTCATTTGAAGGCTTAATCATCAAACCTTAAATCCTTCATATATAAAGACAATTATAATAAACTAAATTTATAAAATTCATAAATAATTCATGAACATCTATATAAATAAAAAATGAAAATTATCTTATTTTAATGAACTTAAAAACATTATAAAAATAATTTAATAAAAAAAGTTGAAGTCAAATTTTGTTCAAACCTATAAATCAAGAATAAGTATAAGAAATCCTTTCGAATATGACTAATAACAAAATATTCATAATAAGATTCAATAATCAAACTTTAATCATAATTCAAACTCATTAAAAAAACATAACAATCTTTAAAACATAAACATAAATAATTTTCTTAAAACATTAATGAAATAAATAAATAACCTAAAAGCTATAACCTTACGTGATTGCTTAATTTTCTTAATTTTTTCTTCTTAAGGCATAGGATGTGTTTGATTAATGAATTTATTGCACTATATGTTCATTGATTAATATATTCTTTAAAATAAAATAATAAAAATTCAAACTTCAAATTAATATATATATATATATATATATAAAATAAAATATATTATTTATTAATATTTAAACTTAAAAGAAATTTCTTTTAGCCCACAACAAACTTAAATAGTAAAAAATTTAACCCTACACTTAAATAGGAAACAATCAAGCTACACAGTCTAACATATACTTTGAATTGTTTGATAGAATAACCAACTCTAGTCGTAGGCTTGAAGCGGTGTTATTTTATATGTTTTACTTCGTGCACCTGTAGTTGTGTATATATATATTATTTGATTAGTAGTGTTGCTGAATATGTGCTATATTTGATGTGATTGATTATACTTGTGATTATGATGTGATGATTTGGTGATGAGTGGATAGATATCTTAGATTAGGACCTTTTGATCTTCTTATTACTAATCCAATTTTTTGCAGATGACTATGCTTATGTAGGACTATTAAAAGAGGGCTAATCAAATTTAAATTTATGCATGTATATAATTGCTTTACAAGTGATTTTGTTCCTTGGCCCCCTAATCAAATAAAAAGAATAGCCAAAGTTACAAGTTGTTGAAAAGTGAGCAATTGTTTTATGATGTGATTGTGATGTTGTGGTGTATATATATATTGTTTTTTATACTAATCTTGCATGTGTATAAAGTTTTTTTTCTTTTCTCAAAATGTAATTTGTAAAATATGTATCAAATGTGTGAGTTCAAAATGTGATTGTTTATCCTAACTAAAATGAACTAAAAGAATGAATCTTCTTTTAAAGATGGAGTCTTTTAAAAGCTTTTAGAAGGATGATCATAGCGGGAGAGCCTATAGACAATAAACAATCTGATTTTGTATATGACCTGCTTCAAACCTTTGTGTAGACATCCAAACTCGTTTAAGGTAGAGCTTAGCCACCATTTATTTACCACAAACCGTGAGTTGTATATAAATAACACTTGCTACATGAACTCTTTTGATATACTTTGGATGATTATTGGTTGTTGTTATTGATTGATGTATTTATTTTGATTGTGCATTAGAACTTTTGTTTTTTCTTAATTTTCTTCACTTATATGTGCTTTTTCCTGGATATATGTTAGGCTTCTAGGATCTTTGGAATTTATCATTTAAAACATCATCATTTTACTTTTCTTGTGAGCATGCCGTGCATTTTACTTCTCTGCTACATACACAAAACTCATACATGCTGACATTAAGTGAGGGGTGGCCTAAGCGACGGGGCTGAACTTCCTATTCCGATTGGTATAAGTTCTTTTTATTGCCGGATTTTCTTAGAAAATTGAATTTTCTTTTCTTTCATATAGAATTGCATTAGTGCATTCAAAATATTTAGATATTAGGGAAAATATTTTAAGTGCATTAGTTAGATTCATCTAAACCCCTTTGCATATTTAATTAATCTTGATTTAAAATTTTGAACTATAAACCCTTATTTCTTAAATAAATAATAACCTGTGTATCCTACATATCATAAATATTTAAATTCATAATTTTAAAGCGTTTAAATGATTTAACTGACATTTCACTCCAAAAAGATATAAGTTCAATAGCATCAAACTTCCCTTTGAATTCTTTTAGGGTTTGAAGGTATAAGTTCCACCTTATAAATACTTGCACCTCTTTAGACTAAATTTGAATCACTACTCCATAGTGGTTCACCTTAGATCTAAGTTATGAGGCAGACTCAATCATAAGTTCTCACTCTCTAGGAATAGAATCTTATTTTTTTAATAAATTGATCAACTTAAACATAAAATTTCATTTTGCCCTAAGATGCTAAAGCTCAGTTGTAAATTAGGTTGGAATACCTCAATGTTCTTAGAATTGTAGTTTTTGATTATGAACTCTAGGAAGAATTGATCACATTTGATCCAATCCCTGTTGCACATCCTTAATCTCTAAACCTTGCCTGAAATGTTGAATTTCAATAAATATTTAGTAATTACTTTAATCGAGAGCATTCTCAAGAACTTCTCTTGGGATGTAATTAATATAGGATTGCCTTTATGGGGAGCTTAGAACCCTAGTTTAAAATAAATCTTATTTTAGTTCTCTAAGTTATGAAAAAATTCTCTGGGTACGTCGACATATTTTTAAAACTCATATTTATTTCAAATCGATTGTGAAATATTATTCCTATCTTGCGAGATAGTATGTTATTCTTAATGCTGTATTTAATTATAAAAATGGTGAATTTTATTTTTGTTTCAAAATGATATTATTACATCATTTTTGTCTTTTGAGTGGTTTGTTGATTACTGTGAGATATTTGATTATAGAAATATAAATTTCAAATTGCGTGATTTTATTTTCCCACAAGTTTTACCAATTATCCATCTCAAATACAATTTAAATTGTTGAAAATTGCATAAGTATCTTCTTTGTTGACATGCAACAAGATTTACCTAGAAATCAATTTATAGTTGGAATTTGGACGTTAAAGCTTTATAAGTACATTTATTGTAAAATATCTTCCTAAGAAGCTACAAAATCTTATGCCACATACAATGAGGGAAGGCATGGGGATGGATACTTGATCTAGTTTGAAAAATAATTTATTGCTGCACTTACATTTAAATAACTAATAACATATTTTATAATGAAGTTTAATCTGTTTCATTGGAATTTAGTAATATTAATTTTTATTGAACCCCCTTCCTTCATGTGTTATTTTATGTTAACTTGGTTGAATTCTATTATGGTAATTGCACATCTTGCTTAGAAGTATGAGTTTTTTCTATTTTAATTTTAGAATTGATAATTTCTTTCTCTTAGTGGCATAGCAAGACTCTTGTCTTGATTTTAAATCATTCGAATGGAAATTATAATGAAAAAAATGGTTACACTTATTACTGAAAGAATCTAATCTAAAAATAGTAAGTGAGTTACATTAATGATCTTGGTATTTTTTTTTCTTTGCCTTTTGACATGTTGATGGTGATATTTAATTTTCTCACCCTTCTCTTATTTTAGTTTGAGGATTTGGATGATGGCGATGAAGATGCAGAAGATGCTAGGTTTGTCCATTTTTCAAAGCGCTTGTTTCTCTTTTTGTCTAAATTTTATTTGTTATGTTACTTTTATTTAAACCATTCTATTCTGAGATTACCCGTGTTTTGTGGGTAGCTTTTTGATTATTTTCTTTCTGTTTACATTTAATTATATTACATATCTTTTCCAAGCTCGACTAGTATTTGAATTGTTGTGGAATGTCATTTTAATTATTTTGCTGGAGGTATGAGAATTGTTCATTATCTTTCCATTTTCAGGAACATGAACAATGGAGAACCGTTGAATTAAAATATTTAGTTTTCACTATTTTGCTTTGGGATGAAGAACATTTGATAAGGCAACACAATTAAGGGTCTAGGATTCCGAATATAACTAAGATGATGCAATGAATGTAACTCACCAAAAAAAAGTTAGGATTTACAGTTCAAGGAGCACTAATTAGTAATCGCACAAAAAGTGACATTCTTTAAGTGTAAACTTGAAATACTAATAATTGTATTAATGCTAATGCAATGATTGATTATATTCGAAGAAATTGATGAGAATTTGAACTATGAAAAAATAAAAAGGTAATTGAAAAGTTCAAGGTTTAAAATTGCGTAAATAAGCCTCGAGGCATTTTTCGTCCGTGAGGCGAGGCGTAAGCCTGATGGACGAAGAATTGCGTAAATGAGAATTTAAGTATTATAGCAGATAAATAACAGTAAGAGTCTATCATACAATAAAAACATCTAAATGAGATGTGAAATTAGTGGAAAACAATAAAATAGATGCAATGTATGCATCTCATAGCAAAATTTAAAGTACAAAATCACAAATATAAGCCTATCAAAACTCCCAAAGTATAAATAAGAAAGAACATCTAAAATTCAATCATGTCCCATCACTAAATGGGTCTTCAAGGGAGGTATCTTTATCTCCAATTATATCTATGAATGTCAAATCATCATCATCTTCAATGATACCCATTTTTCTCTTTCCTGTTCAATAAGAATGATTAGTGTGCTTTTAATTACATATATTTTAAATGTAATAGCACATAAGAAATTGTGAGATACCTTTATTTGCTTGTTGTGCTGCAATATTAGTGGATGTGTGTGGTGTAGTACTAGTGGATGTGCCCGCTTGATCTGCTTCGTCCCTCAAGACATCCACACTTAGTTTCTCTAGCTGCAAGTTTGATAATGGTAAATCTGTCTCATCATCTATGAATCACTCATTATCAGACGCCACATCATCACACACCAATGGGTCTTCATCACCCTTCTATCCCTTGTTCCTCAACCTCATATCTCTCATTCTCTTGTTGTGCATAATATACACAAGGGAGTTCATTCTGAGTGTTGAAAGTCGATTTCATCTCTTCGTTTGCACTTGACTATATGTGCTCCAGTTTCGCTCACACCCATAGGAAGAATAAGTGAGGCCCAAAACTCTAACTGCAAAACTCTGTAACTCGGGGATGAAATCACCAAATTAGATCCACCATTCAACTATTTTCAACAAGACAAACGATAATCAGAACATATTATAATATTATGCATGTACGATTACTTTGTAAAAAATAAGCTTACATGGAGAGCGTTTGACAATAGTAGATTTTGCTGCTTGCAGACCAAAAAATCCATCCCTATTCTAAAATAGAACAAGTTCTAAATCTGCGAACTTTCTGACGGTCTGGTCTGATATCAGCCACTCCATGCAATGTCACAAGCCCAGCTTCACCTCTGGATTGGAGGGTTTCCTCTCTGAATACTGAAATTGAGGATTGAGATAATACGCCGCTGCATGTAGTTGATAGTGTAATTGGACCTCCCATTGAGCATCGATGATATCCCAAATCTCTCTATAACTGGCCTCTCCTCCCAAGTTATGTGCAATCAACTCCTTTGTCTCATCCATTGCATTATATATAAAACTCATGGCTGGTTTCTTCTCGGCATCCACTAATCGTAGCACTTGTACTAAAGGTCTTGGGCTCAATATGGCATAGGTAACATTTGCCCAAAATTTATCATTCAGAATCAGCCTTCGTATTTTCTTTCCCACAGGTTTCTTGCCCCACACACAATTAAGCCATTTTGTCGAAGTAAATATGGATTTAAGAGTTTGCCTAACATCCAGCATGCTCTGCAATGTCAAATAAGATGTGGCAAACCTGTAGGATAAACTTGCATTAGAAATTGAAAATGCTTTGCAGTGCACAAATGTAATAACGTACCTAGTGGTAGCAGGGCGAATGATTTCTTTCTTCGAGAACTTTCTCATTAAGGCTAAGACCCTTAAGTGATTGTAGATGAACTTTGTGATCTTCTTCGCCCTAAAACGGGCGCTCTTGTGTTGAGGTTAATCACCAAATTCCTCCAATATGTGAGCAATACAGTGCGCCGTGTAGGGTGTCCAATAGAGGTATTTCCTCTTCTCCATCAACATCTGACCAGCTGCTTTGTATGCACTGGCATTCTCAGTCACCACCTAAACAACCAATTGCTTCTCGATTTCCTCAACAACCTCATCTAATAAATTGAAAATGAAATCATCATTTTTAACTTCATTTGAAGCTTCAACTGATCGTAAAAACACCGTGCCATAGGGATTGTTTACAAGGATATTAATTATGCTTATGCTCTTCATGTCAGATCATCCATCTGACATAATTGTAACACTTGTCTCACTCCATGTCCTTTCAATCTCATCAATACTCCGCTCTGTGTTCTGTAGCTCTTCCTTCAAAATTCATGTTCACAACTCGTACATGGAAGGTACCTTCAACCCTCTCCCATACAACCCTACAGATCGCAATATATTGAAGTAGGCTGGCGATGTTGTAACATTAAATGGAATGTTATTCTCAAAAAATAATCTGCCAATATCCATACAAACTTGCCGTCGACCCTCTCTAGTACCAGTTGCAGACATCATATGTGCTTTTCCTCTATCCTCTCTTGGATTAATCATATACTGGTCTATAGGACCCTGGGCACCTCTTCTGTGTATAGTGGAGGAAGAGTCATTTCCACTCTCGCTCTCGTAGTAAGCATCATATTCGACCCTTTCATAAAATTGCTCATGTTGTAAATGTTTGTCCGTGATACTCTTTTTCTTGTAAGCAGTAATTTCCTCCTTCACCTTATCCGGCACATTTGCACAAGGTGCAATGTTTTTATGTGAGCCGGATAAGTGGTCCTTCATGCATGTAACTCCTCCATTTACCACCTTATCACAAAAATTACATTTCAAATACACGTATGTCTTCTCGCCGCCTCCTAAGTCAACCTGTACACTGTACTTCCAAGAAAGGTCCTA
This sequence comes from Dendrobium catenatum, assembly GCF_001605985.2. NCBI lineage: Eukaryota > Viridiplantae > Streptophyta > Magnoliopsida > Asparagales > Orchidaceae > Dendrobium > Dendrobium catenatum. The sequence continues at coordinate 493,216 of NW_021319523.1, read as the reverse complement.
CCGCAATGACGTATTTGACTTTTCCTTGCCCCTAACCATGTTTCATAATGCACAAATGTAAAATCAAACCAAAAATCTCAAAAAATTTTAAACCCTAGGTTTTCTATAACTTGAAAAATCATACCTTGAATCTATGTCGCAGATATGGGGGAGCTGCCCCCTAGCGGGGTTCATGGGGTCAAGGGGCAAATCCCTGGAACAAATTTTTATTGTAAGAGTTGTTTTAAAGCTTTATCTAGCTTCTCGGTGCCGCTTGGTACCATTCGGTACCCCTCGGTACCCCTCGGTACTGAGCAGTATCTAGCATTGATACTGAGCATGGTATCGAGCATTGCGGAGAGGTACTGAGCGGTACTAAGTTCCGGTATCTTTTTTTGATTTTTTAATAGGACATGTGTATCTGACATGTATCTGTGCCGTATCGGAGGCGTATCCGTATCCGACACGTGTCTGATACATCATGCATCGTAAATAGGAGTATCTGTGCTATATAGCCTTGAATTAAAAAAAATACCTAAAACTGGTAGTATAGGTGTCGTAGAGGGCGGTCAGACATTAGACACTCACCGGCGTGAGGCGGCGCCGGCGGGAAGGCCGGCCGAGAAAAGCTAGGTTGCGGATCTGGGCTTGCGGAGAACTCCGTTCGGTTCGGGTAGGCCGAATGAAAGAAGTGAGGAAATAGGGTTTTTTTATTAGGAACTTAAGTGGGTGGGACCCGCCTCTATGAGGCGTGTGCCTCACCCATTATTGCGCAATTGGGCCTCTGAGGCTCGTAAGCCTCACCTAGACCCATAATTGCTTAAGCAATGAGGCTCTTGAGCGTTAAATTGTGCAGGCGCGTCTCTTATTACACAATTTTAAACTATGAAAAAGTTATGCTGCAGTTGAAATTCCAAGTATATACAATTTGATCAAAATATGAACTCTTGCATTACCAATAACCAAATAATAGATGAAACTAAGTAAATGAAAGATGTCACCAAAATGATTAAATCTTCATCTCATGCTGGTACAAGGAGATGATTTCTCTTAGAATTAACTAGTCACACTTTTATCACAGTTGAAGAAGTATAAATTCAGCTGGCACACAAGATCGAAAATTGGAATTGGAAATTATATTGAATAAAAAAACTAACCATTACATGTCTTAGATTAACTAGTTATAGATTCTACATCTTTAGATTAGCAAATATTGCTGGTGCAAAATCTGCCCAGATCTAAAGTCTAGGTTATTCAGATATCCCAAACTTAGTCACTTTTAAATTTAATATGTAATCCAAAAAGCCAGCTACCGAATCCTCATCATCTTATGCTCTTAAAGCCATTACAAGACATCAAGGAAAAAGGAAATAAAACAAATTAGTACACGAGGAATTTGCTGAACCTTATTTTCAATATTAAAATTAACTATAAGCCTAGCATATGTTGTTAATTTGAGCTGACCACAAGTCATAGTTGTCAATGGTGCAAAATAGCGCGCGCTATGGCGCACGGTGCTGCGCGGCGCACCTATGGCGCAATGTTCATGGCGCGGCGCAGGTGTTTAAAATAGCGCGCGCTATGTGCGCCAGGGCGCGTAGCACAAGGCGCACAATAGCGCGCCAAATTGTGTTTCGGAATATTTTGTATTTTTAAGAATATTTTTTAAATTTATTTATTTTTATGTTAAAATAATATTATACTTATCGTGCGGGCTGCCCTAATATCACGAAACCCTCTCTGGCTCTCTGCTTCCTTCCGCCGAATCTACCTTCATCTCTCAGCCGAATCCAGTGGTTGATTGCGCCGTTCGCTGCTGTCGCCGTTTGCACGTGACTTTAGCCGAATACATATTGCAGCCTTCTCCGTCGAATCCAATCGGTGATTCCGCCGAGTTCCTCCGAAGGAGCTCGCAAAGAGGATAAAGAGGATTCCGGTTCAGGTAAGCGGGTAGGAGAGTAAGAGCTTTTTAATGCAATTTGTTCGTTGTTGTTTGTAGAGGGAGCTCGCCGTTTTAAGCCCTGTTTCTACCTTTTGTGCCCTATTTCGTCGTTTTGAGCCCAGTTTTTTCGTTGTTTTTTGTTTTTTGTCACCGTTTTCTTCATTGCTTTTGAGGTACGTTACTATTTTTGCTCCTTTTTCAGAAGTCTATGAGTTAAATTATATTTATGCATGTACCTGAGTCAGTGGCACATACATCCATTTTTGTGAAATATAATAGAGCACTGATTCGGAGATTCAATCATCGTGATGTGATTAATCCTATTTCTTTGACTGAGATAGATGACACAAATGAGTGGCTAACAGAAAAATTAGATGATGAGTCTGATGAAGAAAATGACTTTATTGCTGGAGAGGAAGATTTAACTTGAACAAGTGTTGCTAAGGCTACTATTGTTTATGATAAAAGCTATAATATTCGGGAAAGATCTAAAGGGAAAGAGAAGGAATCTTCAATTAGGCATGATGTTGCTATTGAGAATGAGGATGAGGAGGGTGATGAAGAGGCTTATGAAGTAGGAGACAATGCTGATGAAGATATTTTAACATTTGCTGCTGATGATGATTCCCAAGAAAAATAGATTAAATTCTTATTTGACCTTTTAAAAAAAGATTGTAATATTTGAATTATGAGATTTTAGGATGTTTCTTACTCGAACTTATATATGTTATGGTTGTTTTTCATTATTATGATAGCTTGTCTTTCATTTTTAATGATGTTTCATATTCATGCTTATTATTTTATAATTCTTCTTTAGTTTACACTATGTTCAAAAAAGCGCGCGCCGCGCCGTGCGCTATGCGCCATGGCTCCAAAGGGACCTTTGCGCCTTGGTGCGCCGTTCGCCGTTAACATGTATGCCACAAACTCAAATTAGGTGAAGATGTTGTTCATAACTCCAATAATATAATTAACATATGAACCAAACATATGTCCAATGAAACTTATCTCCACAAGTAGAATGATCCACAAATGGCATTACTTCATCTTAGAGTCCTAAATTGCATGAAACAAGAAAAATCGGGAATCGAAAAGACTTGCATAGGAGGGCACCTTAACCTCACTCCTAGAATATAATTGGACCTTCTAGAGACTTGAACTTTGAACCAAACAAAAGGACTATCAAACAATATAAACCAATTCTAGCACTAGAGGATCAATTCAATGAATAATGCATCTAGTTCTCAAATGCATCATCACACGCTTTTTAAAACAAAAACCCAAGATAAATGATCAACTAAGAAATAGAAAATTATACAAATAAAAAGAAAATAATTACCAATTTTGCTCATGTACTTGTCTCAACTTATAGGACTTGTTTTTGACGAGCATAAACTTATAAATCTCCATCAATTTGCTCTACTTGGAAAAATTTGGCTTAAAAAATTTGAGTATTTGATATTCATCAAATCAATCATGACAACTTGATGTAAGCAATAGAAAGAAAAGTCAAGTTGGAGAACACAAGGACAATAAAATCAAACTCGATTCACTTTAACTTGCAAACATCCAAACAAACATCTAGATAAACGAAAAGTCAAATCAAACGAAACAAAATTATAACATAAAAATGCTATCCTCAGAACAACTGTCAAGCAGTTTCCTCACATGCAACGAGAGTAGGAAAATATATGAAGAATAGTGCTTAGGCTTGCAAACCGAGGGTCCACCACTTCAAAAGGGTCCAACGTCCTACCAAACTACTCCGACAAATGTCTCCCAAAATCAGCCAACAAACAACTTCCAAATGCTGAAAAAGGATACAGGTGAAGTGGAACTTGGGTAGAAAATAAGAGATTAGAAGCCAAGACGAAATAGAGGAGGAAAGGGGGTGGAACAAGCTCTCAAGCTTTTCCAAGAGAAGAAACCCTCAGATTTTTAGCAACTTCTTTCAAGTTAATCAGCAACCTTTCCATGACAAAATCCTCTCATATATATAGGCAAAAAGGGGAGCCAAACAGTCAGCATCAACCTCCAACCAAACCAATTAGGTAAGGGTAAGAAGAAGGGCCAAAAGACACCACAAAATTGCTCCCAAAAACCAGCACAGAAAACGGGTTGGAGAAGCCACGGGACACAGCCAGGGAACCACGAGAACACAACCAGAGAGGGACCCGAGGAGCCAACACAGAAAACAGAACAGAGGGAGTCACGGGAAAGCAGCCAGGGAGAAAACCGAAAGGATAACCAGCCCACAGCAATAATTCACAAGGAAGAAACGAAGGAGACACAAGAATGGGAAGAAACAAGCTCCACTCTACATACCTTTATGAATTTATGAGCTAGGAAGTGCAATTATACCACTAAATAATGAGCTAAACATCAACTCAAGCATTAATGAGCTAGCACCAAGTAGATCTCAAAATTTTAGCTCACAACCAGAGAATCCAAAGCCCAACTCGAGAGCAGCCAAAGACCCAAACCGAGAAACAACAAGCAGCCTAAGGACAAAAGGACCCAAATGCTAGCAAATCCAAGCCTTGCCATGCCAAAACACTTCCTACCATGATCATTAGATGTTATTCATGATTGGATAGCTTAAAAAAATATAAAACACAACTAATATTATTCAAATTACATCAAAATAAAATAAACCAAAATATAAATGCATCAATTCCCTCCTGGTGGGAGAATCTCATCTCCTGATGAGAAAGCTTCCATAATCTTTTTATAAAGATTCGGATGACGTTTCTTCAACTCATTGGCATACATCCAAGTACAGTATGTCAAGGGACGATTATTCCATTTTGCCAAAAACCTCATGTGCTCGCCATGTCTAGTTTTAATAATTTTGACATCAATATATCTTCAACCTGTTCATCATTATTTAAAACTGATGTGGAGAGACAAAGTTTCAATTTCCAAATGATCTTCAGAATTTCCTTCATATAAAGAAAGGTCAGAAACATTAAACGTAAAAGAAGTGCCAACATTAATAGGAAGATCCAAGAGAGAAGCATTTAAGCCCAATTTTTGTAGAACACAAAAAGGCCTAAATTTCTTCATGCTTAATTTTCCAAAAGTACCAACAAGAAATCGTTGGCGACGAAAGTAAGCATAACCAAATCTCCCTCTTTGAAATAAACTTCCCTCCAATGTTTGTCAGCAGCAGATTTATATTTAACATTAACCATTCGGAGTTTTTCAAGGACTTGCTGTTGGACAGTTTTGATATGGTCAAAAGTTTCAGAATCTTCAACTCTAATTTTATTTGGCAAAGATAAACAATTTCTATCTAAAATGTGAGATATAGGCTGACCATAAATGATTTCTAATGGAGTTTTACCAGTGGAGCGATTAACAGAATTATTGTATGCAAATTCAGCTTGGGGTAAAATCAAATCCCATTGGGATGGTTTTTCTCCAGCAAGGCATCTCAGTATATAAACTAGTATTTTGAAAAATTCCCTTAAAAGCCTGACAGATTTTACATTGTTTTACCAGCTTAGCAATTTGTTTTCTCATATGAGGTCAGAAATATTTCTCCTCAACCAAAGCAACAGTTTTTCCTTGCCCAAAATGTCCACCGAATCCCCCATTATGAAGTTCATGCACAAGTTGCTCTCTTAAAGAATTTTTTGTTATGCAAAGTTTAGATCCCTTAAACAAAAATCCTTAATGAATAACAAACTGAGCAGAAGGATCAGTTCTAGAAGCAAGACAAGATCCCAAATACTCCTAAAATCAAGATCACTCGCATAAGTATCTTTCAAAAAATCAAAAGAAGTGATAGTTGGGTAAACAATTACCAACAAATGAGATCTCATGCTTAAAGCATCAGCTACCTTGTTTAATACACTAGTTTTATGTTTAATATGAAAAGTATACTCTTGCAAAAAAGAAACCCACTTAGCATGCCTTTTATTCAAATTTTTTTGAGAGCCAAAAAATGTAATGCTTCGTGATCAATATTTAAAACAAAGTCCTGTTGGATCAAATAACGTACCCAAAATTTCAAAACTTGAACAATAACATAAAATTCCAAGTCATAAGTATAATATTTGGATCGAGCATCTTTCAGTTTTTCACTAAAATAAGCAATAGGTTTTCACTCTTGACTAAGCACAGCACTAATACCAACATGAGAAGCTTCACAATCAACTTCAAAAATGTTTTCAAAATTTGGCAAGCTAAGAATGAGAGCTTGACTTATTTTTACCTTAATGACTTCAAAAGTTTGTTCAGCCTGAGGTGTTCACCTAAATATCCTCTTTTTCAAACAATCATTAATAGGAGCAATCAAAGAACTGAAGTTCTTAATAAACCTTCGATAAAAAGAAGCCAAACTATGAAATCCTCTCACTTCACTTATGTTCTTAGGAGTGGGCCAACTTTCAATTGCCTCAATTTTTATCGGATCAACTTTTATCCCCTCAACGAGAACAATAAAACCCAAAAATGTTAAGCCCGAAGTCATGAAGGAACATTTTTTAAGATTGATGTACAACTTTTGTTCCCTTAGAGTTTGTAACACTTGCCTCACATGATTAAAGTGCTTAGAAGGGTGAATACTATAAATCAAAATATCGTTGAAATAAACCACAACAAACTTTCCAATAAAAGGTCTCAAAACATGATTCATAGTTCTCATAAAAGTGCTCTGAGCATTCGAAAGCCTAAAAAGCATCACAATCCATTCATACAAATCTTCTTTAGTTTTAAAAGTAGTTTTCTATTCATCCCCAGGTCTTATTCTAATTTGGTGATACCCGCTTCTCAAATCAATTTTGGAAAAGATTTTAGCACCGCTTAACATATCCAGCATGTCATTCAGTCTAGGAATAGGAAATCGATATTTAATGGTGATTTTTATTTATTTCCCTACTATCTACACACATTCTCCACGTTCCATTTTTTTTTAGGAGTTAATAAAGCAGACATAGCACAAGAACTTAAGCTTTCTTTAATCAAACCCTTTTCTAATAAATCAATCACTTGCTTAAAAAGTTCAGCATGCTCAGTTGGACTCATCCTATAACGAGGAATGTTAGGCAAAGTGGCTCCAGGTATTAAATCAATATGATGCTGATTATCTCTCATCGGTGGAAAACCTATAGGCAATTCCTCAGGTGATATATCAGAAAACTCATCCATTAAAGACCGAATTTCTTTAGGAACTTGAAGAATAAAATCAGTTTTCTTTACCAAAACCAAATAAGCTACCTCAGAATGTTTCAAATCATTTGAGTTCAAAAGCAGTTCAGGAGTGTTTATTTTGGCAACCTTGTTATTTTTAGCAGGCAAATCAGACACATGTTTTTGAGGATAGAGAGTGAACTCCTTATTATTTTGAATCAACGTATAAGTGTTCTTTTCTCCATTGTGAATGATTTTGTGATTAAATTGCCAAGGTAGACCCAACAAAATGTGACAGACTTCAAGAGGCACGACATCACAAATAACTTGATCCTTAAAAGAACCCCAAATTGTTAAGTTGACAGAACATTGCTTTGTTATAGATACTTCACCCCCTTCTTTGAACCAATAGATTTTTTAAGACTTGGCAAGTGGTTTGGATTTTAACTTTAGCTTATCAACCATAAGTTGTGACACAAAATTTCTTGAACTTCCGCTATCGATCAAAAGAGTGCAGATTTTTTCCTTCGATCGTGCAAGTTGTCTTGAAAATATTTCTCCTAAGCCACCTATGCCCGTTGCCAATTTTAATTGTTAAGACTTGTCGTATTATCAAAAACTTCACCTTCATCTCCCTCAACATCAATTCTCCTCCTATTGAAAATACTCATCTCCCGATGAGGTATGAGTTTGCTCTGAAGGCGTTGCATCTAGAGACACCAAGGCTTGAGTTTGCTCACTTGACACCACGACTCAAATGACAACATGACTCAAAAACAAAACTTACATAACAACTAACACGACACCTAAACCTAGGACATACTAACTTGCTATGATACCAAATTTGATGTAAGCAAACTAGAAAGAAAAGCCAAGTTGGAGAACACAAGGACAATAAAACCAAATTCGATTCACTTTAACTTGTAAACATCCAAACAAACATTCAGATAAACGAAAAGTCAAATCAAACGAAACAAAATTATAACATAAAAATGCTATCCTCAGAACAACCGTCAAGCTGTTTTCTCACATGCAACGAGAGTAGGAAAATATATGAAAAATAGTGCTTAGGCTTGCAAACCGAGGGTCAATCACTGCAAAAGGGTCTAATGTCCTACCAAAGTCCTCCGGTAAATGTCTCCCAAAATCAGCCAACAAACAACTTCAAAATGCTCTAGAAGAAGGATACAGGTGGAGTGGAACTTGGGTAGAGAATAAGAGATTAGAAGCCAAGACGAAATAGAGAGGAGGAAAGGGGGTGGAACAAGCTCTCAAGCTTTTCCAAGAGAAGAAACACTCAGTTTTTTAGCAACTTCTTTCAAGTTAATCAACAACCTTTCCATGACAAAATCCTCTCCTATATATAGGCAAAAAGGGGAGCCAAACAGCCAACATCAACCTCCAACCAAACTAATCAGGTAAGGTGAAGAAGAAGGGCCAAAAGACACCACAAAACTGTTCCCAAAAAATAGCACAGAAAACAGGTTGGAGAAGCCACGGGACACAGCCAGGGAACCACGCGAACATAGCCAGAGAGGGACCTGAGGAGTCAACACAGGAAATGTAACAGAGGGAGTCACAGGAAAGCAGCCAAGGAGAAAAACCGAAAAGACAACCAGCCCACAATAATAATTCACAAGGAAGAAACCAAGGAGACACAAGAATGAGAAGAAACAAGCTCCACTCCACATACTTTTATGAATTTATGAGCTAGGAAGTGCAATTATACCACCAAATAATGAGCTAAACATCAGCTCAAGCATTAATGAGCTAGCACCAAGTAGATGTCAAAATTTCAGCTCACAACCAGAGAATCCAAAGCCCAACCCGAGAGCAGCCAAAGGCCCAAACCGAGAAACAGCAAGCAGCCCAAGGACAAAAGGACCCAAATGCTAGCAATCCCAAGCCTTGCCATGCCCAAGCACATCTTACCATGATCATTGGATAGCTTAAAAAAACATAAATACAACTAATATTATTCAAATTATATTAAAATAAAATAAACCAAAATATAAATGCTTCACAAATTCTATGCTTCTTGCAAAATAATTCATAAGTTGTCATAAATAGACATGTCATACTAGTGCACAAGATATCTTCGAAATCAATGATTAATAGTGGGCGAAATCTATCTAGTAACTTCAGGTATAAGATTTATAACTTTGTTTGATAAGGTGCTAGGTTCGAATTTACAAGGTGTGAAGACAAAAAAATCAAATAACTTGGTAATAGATTCGTGGAATAGGGTTAAATTAAATAACATTGAATGCTGAATTGATAGATAGACTTATTGAAATATCTAAGTTATAGGTGTTAGTTTTAACATGTTGCGAAATTTAAAATGAATATGTGTTTCTTAAATTTATCTTCTTTAAAATTTTCGAAGGAAGCCTTTTTGAATTTAGATGCACCAATACCTAATCTAAACTTTACTTGCCACTTGTTCTTGCCAACATAAAGTTTATAATTGTCATAATTAATATTAATTTTTTGCAAATTTCTTGATGGAAGCTGGAAAGTCATGCAATTGATAAAAGGTTAAGTAATGAAGATACGAAGAAATTAATCTCTTAAGGAATGCTAATAATGACCTATAATTAATTCGTAAGTAATGAAATGGAAAGTTGACAATCCTGACAAATAATACTTATGTGAACAAACAATATTTTCAAAGAAAATTAACTCAACTGGCTTAAAAATTATTTGGGATTAATTGTGCACCTTAGGATTTAGCCATATAGGTGAAATTTGAATTTCAAGTTTTTCTTATGGCATTCATTATTAATAAAATTTCTAAAATATTGACAAAAGTTGACCCTCTCGATAAAATTATTTTTATTAGATATATGAAGGAACTAATAACAAAAATGAACTCAATGTCAATCTAATAATTCATCATAGGAGTAATATTAATAGATAATTTATGAAAAGTTTCATTTTTTAGATTTTAATTAATTCATTAACTATAATAATCATGATAGGTTCAATTTTATCTTCAATCATAGCTTCTATCTTTACTAATACTTTTATTTCAGATATGATCTCATACTCAATTTTTTGTTCAAACTTTAATCCTAACTTTTTATCACTTATAGATTCATGTTCATAAACATTGTATAACTTAGGTAGATATTCATATTGTAACTGTAAATCTTTTTTGGCATCCAAAACATCCTCTAAATAATATTCATAAATTATTATCTTTGATACTAAGTCTAATTCAACCACATTATTCTTGTGTTGATGTATTTTCAAAAAGCTTTAGATGAGATTTTGTTGAGTTATACTTTGGAAGAAGTATAATAATTATGCTACTATTCATTAAAATCTCAAGTCATGTGTAGTGCCTCATACAATGTAAAATTATAAATATTCTAAAATATTATCTAAAGAATATTTTTAGGCTGCCATGTTTTCAATTAATTCAAATTCAACCACCTTTTGTTGATTTGTTTTCAACACTACATGGATGAGATTTTGTTTTTATTTTGGAATATGCACACATGCAACATTCATATTAGGACAATAATTATGATTTTCCTTAATATTTTAAGTCATGTTTAATGTCTAATACAATACTTTTGGTGAATAGTATCTTAGTTCATTCCTAATTTCTCACAACAGCTTTAGTGAAATAAATAATAGTAACGTAATAGTGTAAAAATAAATGTTATTTTGCTATAAGAGCTACAAATATTGGGTAATACTTAAAAACAACATTTTTATCTTATTAATCCTTAAATTGATTATGCATTTTAGCCCTGTATTTGCAAAATGCGAATATCACTATTCTATTTAAGTCTATGTATATCAAACCCTAATAGTGTAGTGCCAACACTTCCTCAAATTTATTGAGCAAGCCTCACTAGTTTTAATTTGGTAGATCTTTTTTCTTAGTAAGAAAACAAAATGTCTTTAGGGGCTGTTTGGTTGCCTGCAAAGTAAATACAATGTAAAGTAAATGCAGTGTATAGTAAATGTAGTGCATTTCAAATACTTTGAGGCTGTTTGTTTGTCTGCAAAGTAAACGCAGGAGAAATGTTTCCCTTGTTTGTTTAGATATATCCAGAGTAAAGTAAAAACAGTGCATTTGTAATATTTTTTTATCATTATAACTTGTGTATTTATAAAAGTAATCACCGATTGTTTAAACTTCGTTTGGGATAGCTTTCTTCTTGCTTTCTAAAACAGCTTTTCAATACAAAAATTAACTAAAAAACTGTTTTATTCTTCCTTCTCAATAGACATTGTCTCCTTAATATATGAATCGAGTTGGTCATTCTGAACTGGAGAGTTTGAACATTGCTCCTGTATAGATACAACAACATCAACTTCTATCTTTTCAGAACTGTTGGTTATTAAATCTACCTCAACATCAGCTGGCCCAACAGGATCGCTAGGAGCGAACTTTGAATCAGATGAGCCGTGTTCTTGTGTAATCTGCAACTTATTGTTGACTTCATAAGCATCCAGATCAGTATTAGTACCTAGGTTTAAAATTGCGTATTCGGGTATTGAGGCGTTTTTCGTTCTTGAGGCGAGGCGTAAGCCTCAAGGCGATTTGAGGCGTAAGCCTCAAAATCAAAAAATTGCGTAAACATAAAATAATA